>NC_047655.1:26946300-27162806 GCF_902201215.1 Prunus dulcis | reverse complement strand
GGCATCCTTTAATCTGAATTTTAATTTCATTCAATTGTCAAGTGTTGAGCACTTTTAATCTTGATGCCGAGGGCATTTTTACCCAAGTGTTGATTTTAACCCGTGTAGATTGTAATTGCTAATTGCCGTAGGCTAATTGCCGATCGAATGTTAACTTCCGAGTCCCGATGGGATCTGGAGGGTAAAAACCTCGACACTCATTTATTGCCGTAGGCTAATATTGACGCCGTAGGATATTAACACTTAGCAGCCGTAGGCTAATATGACAAAGGGAGGCTAAAGTAATAGTGCCGAGGGCTTTCTATTAATTCCAGTCGAACAAATACATTGAGTAATTGCAGTTCCAACCTGCCGTAGGCTAGGTCACTTCTAGTAGTATTTGAGATGTTCCACGTTCCAAGGATGGCCGAGGGCCTTGCCGTTAGAGCCTCTTAGTCGGTAGGTTCCCGAGCGAAGGATACCGATGATTTCATAAGGTCCCTTCTAGGAAGGTCCGAGGGTTCCTTCCGTGGTATCCTTGGTTGCCAGCGATACCTTGCGTATGACCCAGTCCCCGATTCGGAATGAGCGGGGTCTGACCCTAGAGTCGTAATACCGAGACACACGCTGTTTGTAGGCTTCATTCCAAAGGTTGGCTTGTGCTCGGTGCTCCTCGAGTAGGTCAAGGCTTAGAGACATGGCCTCTTCGTTCGGCTTTGGTGCGAAGGTTTCCGTTCGGTAGGAAGGTTCGCCGATTTTCACAGGCACCACCGCTTCCGAACCAAAAGCCAAGGAAAAGGGTGTTTCTCCAGTGGACGTTCGGTAAGACGTCCGAATGGCCCATAATGCTTCGGGAAGCTTCTCCGGCCAGGCTCTCTTAGCCTTGTCCAGCTGCCGTTTCAGTAGCTTCTTCACTATTTTGTTTATTGCTTCGACCTGACCGTTCGACTGGGGATGGGCTGGTGATGCGAAAAACAAGTTGATTTTCAAGCGGGTGCAAAATTGCCTGAAGAGTTCCGAATCGAATTGTCTGCCGTTATCGGTAATGATTGCATATGGGATACCGAATCGGCAACAAATGTGAGTCCAGACGAAATCTTCAATCTTTGCTGCCGTTATGGTTGCAAGAGGTTCGGCTTCTACCCATTTGGTGAAGTAGTCAACGGCAACCACTGCATATTTTACATGCCCCTTGCCTTGCGGCATTGGGCCAATCAGGTCCAGTCCCCATTGTGCGAAAGGCCAAGGACTTACAATCGGTGTGAGAGGTTCAGCAGGGATATGTGGGACATTACCGAAGCGCTGGCATTTGTCACACCTCTTCACTAGTGAATTGGCGTCCTGGTGCATGGTAGGCCAAAAGTATCCCTGCCGAAAGGCTTTGTAGGCGAGTGATCGGGATCCAGAGTGGTCGCCACATACGCCGCTGTGAATCTCCCGAAGGATGTACTCCCCTTGTTCTGCCGTGAGGCATTTGAGATATGGGGTAGTGTAGCCGCGCTTGTAGAGTACATCGTTGATAACTGTGTATCTTGCTGATCGGTATCTCAGCTTCCGGGCCTGGGCTTTATCCTCAGGAAGGGTGCCGTTCGTCAGGTATAAGTAGATAGGAGACATCCATGTATCCTCATACCGTACAGCACACGCTTCGGAGGTTATCGTGCTCGGTTGGGCAAGGATCTCCACTGGTACCTTTCTTCCGACTTTGTCGTTTATCGCCGAAGCGAGTCTTGCCAAAGCATCGGCATGGCTGTTTTCGCCTCCGGGGATCTGTTTGATCTCGTATGCTTGGAAACTTCGGAGTAGCTGATGGGCGGTTGAAAGGTAGGCGTACATGGAGGCATCCTTGGCGGCGAAGTCTGCCGTTACCTGGTTCACAATGAGTTGGGAGTCGCTGTGAATTCGGATTTGCTTTGCATTCATGCTCTTGGCTAACCGAAGGCCGGCCAAGAGGGCTTCATATTCCGCTTCATTGTTGGAGGTTCGGAAGTTGAATCGGAGGGCGTACTCGATCTTGAGTTCGTCCGGTGTTGTCAGGACCAGGCCTGCTCCTCATCCTTGCTGGTTTGCCGAGCAATCTACGTGCAGACCCCATACGGGGGCTGAGGTGTCAAAGCGTTCTGTGTCTGGTTCATCCGGCAAGCTGGTCTCGGTTGCCTCACGCGTCGGCTGTACTGTTGATGGGGTAAGCTCGGAGATAAAATCGGCAACAGCCTGGCCCTTTTCGGCGGGCCTCGGAACGAACTGTATGTCGAATTCCCCGAGTTCGATTGCCCACTTGATCAATCGGCCAGAAATTTCTGGTTTCTGGAGCACTTGCCGGAGCGGTTGGTTGGTCAGGACTTTGATCCCGTGCCTGAAAGTATGGCCGAAGTCTTCGTGCCGAGACAACAAGGGCTAGAGCAAGCTGCTCTAATGGGGGATATCGAAGTTCAGCACTCTGGAGTGCTTTACTGACATAGAAAATCGGTAGCTCTGCCTTTTCTGGTTTTCGAATCAATACCGAACTCACGGCAGTGCCAGATACCGAAAGGTAGAGGTAGAGAATTTCTCCAAGCAGTGGTTTTGACAACAGGGGGGCTTTGCTCATGTAGTTCTTTAAGTCTTGAAATGCCTTATCGCATTCGGCAGTCCATGTGATATTCTGTTTGCCCCCTTTCAAGGCTTTAAAGAACGGTACACATTTATCGGTAGCTTTCGATATGAAGCGGGTCAAGGCGGCCACGCGTCCGGTAAGGCTTTGAATGTCCTTCGTCGTCTTCGGCCTCTCCATATCGATGATTGCTTTTATTTTTTCGGGATTCGCTTCGATCCCCCTTTGACTGATCATGAATCCGAGGAATTTCCTGGAAGATACACCGAAGGCGCATTTCTTCGGGTTCAGTCTCATCCGGTAGTCTTTCAGTATGCCGAACATGATTGATAAATTGTGCAGGTGTTCTTCGGCAGTTCTGCTTTTTACCAACATGTCGTCAACGTAAACCTCCATGATGTTGCCGATGTATCCGGCGAAGATTTTGTTGACAAGCCTTTGATATGTTGCCCCCGCGTTCTTCAGACCGAACGGCATGACATTATAACAGTACAACCCTTTGTCCGTTATGAATGCGGTGTGTTCGCTATCGGGAGGGTGCATGAATATCTGATTGTAGCCGGAATAGACGTCCATAAAGCTTAGCAGTTCGTGGCCGGCAGTGGCGTCCACGAGCTGGTCTATCCATGGTAACGGAAAGCTGTCCTTCGGGCAGGCCTTGTTGAGATCGGTATAGTCTTGGCACATTCGCCACCCGCCTGTGGCCTTTCTGACCATCACAGAATTTGCCAGCCATACCGGATACGTTGCCTCCCGGATAAAGCCGATGGTTTGAAGTTTATCGACCTCCGTACGCATTGCCTCGTACCGTTCGGCATCGTATGATCGACGCTTCTGCCTTACGGGCTTATAAGCGGGGGAGATGCTGAGTTTATGGCTGATGACCTCAGGGGAGATGCCGGGCATATCCTCGTAAGACCATGCAAATACTTCCGAATGGTGCCGCAAGAAATTTATGAATTGCGTTCAGAGGTCAGCAGTGAGTCTCGTGCCGATCCTAACCTGACGATCCGGCCGTTCATCGCTCAAGGTTACCGTCTCTAATTCCTCTGCGGGCTATGTGTGAGGGGTCAGGGATTCATCTCTTGGATCATCGACTGGTCCCGTACCGTTCGGTATCCCCTGCACAGACATGGTTTCGTCGGGGAGTTTGAAAGAGGTTGCCTTGAGGGCCGTGGCATAGCAAGTCCGGGCACTTAACTGGTTTCCTCGGATTGCTCCCGTGCCGTTCTGGGTTGGGAATTTCATCAATAGCATGTGGGGCGAGAGATGCGCCTTAACCCTCGTAAGCGCCGTTCGACCAACGATGACGTTGTACGCCGTCGGGCAGTCAACGATGAGGAACTGATCGTATGTCATTGTCTTTCTTGGCACTGTGCCAAATGTAATCGGCAGTTTAACGCTACCGATCGGTTGGACCAGGTCCCCAGAGAAACTCAGCAAAGGTGTCAACTGCCAGTTGACCTGGTTGTCACCGATTCCCATCTCTCTGAAAGCTTCGGCCAAGATCACGCTCACGGAACTCCCGGTATCGATCAGCACTCGCCCTACATCGTAATCGGCAATTTCAGCTCGGATGATCATCGGGTCGTCGTGGGGATAGAGGATTCCCTCTTCTTCCTCTTCGCAAAATGTGATCGGCTCCCAATGAACCTTTGGTACTTCCTGGTGCCGATTCACCTCTATGCCGAGCACCTGAGGAAACTGTGCGGCGCGCACATACTGTTTCATCGAACGGTTGCTCATGCCCACAACGGTAGGGCCACCGCTGATAGTGCTTATCATGTTTATCTGCCGAGTGGGGTTCGGCACCGGCGCCAATGGCTGCCGGGCGATATACTGATCCAGTCTCCCTTCTCGGATCAACCGTTCCACGATCTTCCTCAGACTTATACAATCTTCCGTATTATGGCTGTTGTGTTGATGGTATCGGCAGAATTTACCGGTTTCCCTGTTGTCTTGCCGATTGGGTCTTCGCTGATTTGGTTTTGGTATTATTTCCTGTTCGTTCATCAGAACGGCTTCGTAGGTGGTGTTCAGTAGGGTAAAGACCTCGTTGCCGTGGTCACGATTGGGTAGGGGTCCTCGGTTGTCGTTGCGACAATACCGCCCCTTTTCCTTCTTCGGATGATCTCTTCGATCGGCACGGTTGTCCTTCCTCTTATGGTCTGCCGAATATGGGTCGATGCTATCGTAGGACGGCGTCTTCGCTGGATAAGCGTTTGGCTCTGTATCCCCTCGGCGTGCCGGAACACTGGGTTTCGAGTTGAAATACTCGGCCTTGGCGTGCACCGCTGCTTGCTTCATCAGCTCGTCATACGTGCGCCAGTTGCTGCTGTGTACCAGGTATCGAAAATGCGAGGACCGAAGGCCACTCTTGAAGGCGCCGTAGGCTGCCCTATCATCTGTTTCCGGACACCTTGAGTATTCGTGACTGAAGCGCGCCGCATACTCTCTCAATGGCTCGTCCTCTCTCTGCCGAATCGTGTACAGATCATCGGCAGAGTAAAGACGGTCCGTTTGGATCATGAAGTGATTGAGGAAAATTTGCTTCAGCTCGTCAAAAGAATCTACCGTTTCCGGCTCTAACCGGTAGAACCAGTTCAGGGCTGCCTCGGTAAGGGAAGATGGGAATAGTAGACACTGCCCCTCATCGCTCAGACCCTTGCATCCGATGGCAGATTGAAATGAATGGAGGTGGGTTAAGTGGTCCTCAGTTCCAGTATAAAACGGGATACGCAGTGGCTGTACTTCCCTATCCTGCCGAGAACGCCGGATGCATCTCGTGAACGGTCCGGGCCGAAGCTTTCCCCATTCCGATTCCTGGGAGCGAGCCTTATCGTTTTTCATTTTCTGGATTTTCCGAAAAAGGAGTCGGACAACAGGGTCTCGGCTTGGTATTTCCTCAGAACCATAGTCTTCCGAGCGTCTTCGCGGGCTCACTGAATTATCCCCCGAGTATTGAGTTGGTGCCGAACGGTAGGTGGAAGTTTGCGTATTGGAAGGGATGTACTCGGACGCCGACTCTGTGGAGTCCAGCCCCCTGACCTTCCGAATAGGCGACTTGCTTCCTAAGGCGTTCATCCGGGATTCCCTTAGTCGAGCGCTAATCCTGATCGGAGACCTCTGTCTTTTCGCCTCTCGATCGTTAAGCCTGTGTCGGCAATCGGAGTAGACCTTCTTCGGGACGTGTGGTTGATCCCGGGGTGTCGGTACCACCAACTGTTTGGAAGGCGCGGGCGTTGCCCTCGCTACCTTTCCGTACTTCCTCCTCCCATGAGGGGTTTGCAAGCTCTCGGAAGAGTAAGTTGTCTGGATGTTCTGCGTGTGCTGCTGGTGCAGCAGCTGCTGGGTTTCGTCCACTTTGGAAGACAGAAGGTGGTTGTGCTCCTGAAGCCTAGCCTTGTCCTTCCGGAGGGACGCAATTTGGACTACTAGCTCGGCCTCTGCTGTTGTTTGGGTTGAGGGGGCGTTTTCGAAGGGAGTGCATGGGGGTAGCGCTGGGCTAGCTCCAGTTTGCCTTCCGAACGGCACCCCTTCCTCTGATAGGAAATTGGGTATTGAAGTGGTCCCCATGTGTCTAGGGGATAGTGGGTTGATGGTTTTTATTTCGTTCCCACAGACGGGGCCAAACTGTTGATGCGAAAAAGTGGTTCGACATGTGGTTCGCCCAACTTAGTGATATTGGGTCTTCGGAAGGGAGTTAGTCTTCGGAAGATCAGGTTCCTGCAAAAGGACACGTTCGGTAATACCTTGGGGTACCGGTGTGGTACCGGCCGAAGGCTCTCCGATGCTTAAGTAAGTACGGATTTAGTAAATATCAGATTACAGATCAAGCGGTAGCGTACCGTTGGTTTTTCGTCGTCCCTTCCATTTGGGGATAGGGGTCTCCTTATATAGGCCTTGGGAGGCGTGCACTATGCTCATATTTCCGATGTGGGACTGTAGAAACGGATTGTGAGCATGACACGTGTCCAGGTGCCAAAAGAGTCGAAATGTACAGATTCGGCAGGTTTCTTGCCAAAGGAAAATTGTGATAGATATTGATCCCGTCCACGTGTTTGGTGGCCATAGGTCGATAATATCCGGTATAAACAAATTTAAATAAAATAAGAATATAAAAACAACAACTGTTTTTGTATTACTGTCGTCGTTTTTCGTCGTCTTAAGTAAGACTAAGACGACGTAATATATTTGTTTAGCGACGTTGATTTGTTTTTTAAACGTCGTTAGGTATAATATAACCGTCGTTGAAAATTGTCTCTCTGATTGCAAATTTGCAACGACGTTAGGTGTAATATTTGTAGATACACAAAAGCACACATCATCAACTTCCAAAAAATTGTCTCTCTGATTGCAAATCTGTGTCATCTGTTAAGATTATGATGTGGAGCAGAGTTCCATCTGGTAAGATTTCGTAACCCTTGGGATCTCAGAAAAATCTGATTATGTCGGCGGTTTTCTATATAAACCGTCGTGGTTATTTCAATTCTTGTCATTAAGTAGATCTACCGACGTGGGATAAGAAAATCAAAGAAAAAAATTGTTAACAAAAATTCTTATTAAGACGACGGTTAAAATCAAAGGTACGACGTATAAAATGAATAAATACAATGTTAAATTTTATAGTGCGATTTAAAGATAACGTCGTAGAACTATACGATAATGACGTCGATATATTTATATTTTCCGTCGTTGTACATTAATTTAATATGGCGATATTTTGTATTTTAAAGCCGTGGATTTTTTTGTAATTATACGGCGTCTTATACGAAAACCTCGTCGTGTTATTTTATGAGTAAAATCGGCGGCTTTTATTGAAATCGTCGTCTTTACTTTCTACGTCGGTCGATTCATAACTTCTGCCGTTCTTTGTTGGCTTTGATTTTACACTGCGGAAATCTATTTCAAATAGACGTCGGTTGTTTAATTAGGTACGTCGTTGTTTTTGAACAGCCATTTGAATCTCCATTTTTAGTTGTCTAAGGTGGTATTACACGACGGTGTTTTTAGAACCGTCGTCTTTTTAGAAACAACGACGGTTTTCACTTAGACCGTCGTTGTTTTCTGGTCGTCTTTTTCACTTTTTGTAGTAGTGCTAGAATGTAACAGCTTGGGAACTTATTAGACGACAAATTTAAAGAAAATAAAACGATGGTTTTATTGAAAAAACCGTCGTTTGTACATATAATCAATGACCGTTTTAACACAATACCGTCGCCATTATATACAATCAATGACGCTTTTTAACAAAATACGACGTCTTTACCCATAAATGACGACGGTTTTAACAAAATACCGTCGTCTTTTAAACAAAAACCGTCGTCTTTACACATAAATAATGGCGGTTTTTATAAATCGTCGACTTTAGCCATAAACAACGACGGTTTTTAACAAAAGAATGTCGTCTTTACAACAGAACAACGAACGATGGGGAAAAGCCGTCGTAGTTTGATACTCCAAAAGATGGCGGTCGATTTAACGACGGTTTTCAAAGCATCTCAACGACGGTGGATTATCGTCATCTATTTCATTTTTTGTAGTATATTGATATGGGTTGATCGGAGGACTCGATCTTGGTTGAATTTTAGACCACAACTGAACACCCACTTCAGATGTTTCAAATGTTTTGACTTCGAAAGTCAAATGTTTTCAACCCAATGTAGGAAGTTGGGTTTGGATTTCTAAGTTCTTGGTATGAATTATGGTTGAACATCATGCCTCTAAAGCTATAGACTTTATTGAAGATTAAACAACGTGGAATGCATGATAACCCCTAAATCTGGCCTTCTTGTTTCAATTTGGTTGTTAGGCAACTTGAGCGGCCAATTTATATTTTGGCCTATTGGTTTTCCAAGACATATGGTCGAATTTCGACTAGGCTCAAACAGGAATAAAATTATAGGTTAGTTTAGTACAAAGAAACATCAACTATGCGGAAGACTGGTTTTTATTTCCAAAAGAATAGCAACAGCCGAGATGCCCACCATTTGTCTTCTTCACAGTTGGCTTTTTGGGTTCAGGCTTTGTAATTGGTACCATTTGTCTCCTTTTGTTCGTTTTATATTATTAAATTGAATCTGTTTAGTAAAGTACCAATTTCAAGCCCACCATGGTTGTTGCCATGGAGTAGGCCAGATGCTTGCAGAGACGTTGAAATAGAAGAAGAAAGACGACTAATGATTTTAAGTTTTACGTTGGTTCAATTAGGGCTTTATTATCTTTTTTAATAGAAAATTTGATTTTTTTTAGTAACAATACACTATGATGGAAATTTTTAATAGAAATTTAGTAACAATACACTATGATGGAAATTTTATTACGGGGGATAGAAATTTTTCACACACACATACAACTATGATGGAATTCTAACCTGAGACCTCTGATATGCAAGTTAAGGCCATTTTCAACTGAACTAGACCCCACTAGCAAATTGGAGTTTAATTTTAAAAATGATGTGTTAACTTAAAATCCATTTGAGTAAATTTAATGAGGGGGAATATGAAGGCGAAAAGTGTATCATAATTTCTCTTAGAAATTATACAATACTACTGTAGCACCGGCTAGCATTGCTAATTGGTACTACGGTCCAATAAAATTCGGACATGTGTACCACTTATACACATCAGCAACCAACTTAATGTACTGCCGTTAACATCCCGTAACCACTGGAAAGTAAAAACACCCGTCAACCATCATTGTTGCAAACGAGAAATACTCGACACTATTACTTTCTCTTGGGCAGCGCCACCTGAGAATGACGACGTCCCTATGGTGGCTTTAAGCGATGCCCAAACTCGTCGTTGCCATCAAAGATTCACCACCAAAAAGAAAAATAAAGAACCATCGCAGACTTGGGAGTTTATCAAGTCAATTGCCCTATTCCTTATCGATTTTGGGCCTCAATTCAAAAGGTTAGGATAGGTTCCATCGGCCTCCGCCATCATCTCCGATAAGCTCTCACTAATTTTTTTTCCATATTCTCCCATGAGCGGTGGCTGACAAATTAAAAAACAACAGTGGTGTTGGCTACAATTATATCTTGCGATTGCATATTTCCCGTGAAAATTGACGGCTTGTTGGTGGTGAGGTACTCAACCAACCCCTTGTGCCTCTCACTGGCCATGAATCAGTGCCTGAAAGCTTATTTATTTGGGGTTATGACCCAAAGTCAAATAATAAAATTGCACACAAATTTGTCGATCTAAGACTGAAGCACTGAAGCACTGAAGCAATTTTGATCTAAAGCCACCGCCGGATGACTTCAAGCTTTTGGCAAGGCCATCACAGAGTCTTAAGGTTGGTAATTAATCTCTTTTGTTTTTTGTTTTGTTTTTTTGTTTTTCCGGTCTGATAACCTCTGTTTGGTTAACGTTGAGGCTAACGACGGTTTTGTTGATGTGTATAAGTTGTACACATGTCCAAATTTTATTGGACCGTAGTACCAATTAGCAATGCCAGCTGGTACTACAGTAGTATTGTATAATTTCTCCTAATAAGGAGGATTCAAGTAGAGGATCCGGATTGATGGGGGGTTTGATGGGGGGTTAGATTTTTTCTTTTTCTGATTTTTAAATCTTTTTAATACTTTTACTTAATAAATAGAGTATGATTTTAATTTTTCCTAAAATTACGAATTTGCTCTTAATATAGACAAAAAATTGGATAAAATTTGAAAAAAAGGGTAAGTGGTAAATTGGCTATTTCAAAACATTTGTGTCCTTAATTTACAGAAAAATTAGCTTCAGGGGTTAATTGACAATTGTACAATAGCTCGGGAGCAAAACCGACTTGTAATGTATCGTCTTAAAATGGAAAATTTTCGTCTCCAACCCTCAAGATTTTTTTTGGTCTGAACAACCCACAACACAAGAATGGGAAACGAAATTTAGTAAGTTAGAGATAAGTTGTGAGAGTACCCCAACCTCTATATAAACAATACAGTCTTTCTTAACTAGCTAAGAAAGCCTCTCCCGATCTTTTTCTCCCCCTCTATGTATGGCAATGTTGAAATTGTCACTCGCTTTCCATGTTCTTGCATTCGTCCTCTTCTTGTGTTTCACTATGAGCACTGGTGGGTTGAATTTGTGCTCTATGGTATATGTATACAGTTTGTTATTGTTAATACTTAACATTGCTTTCTACTTATTTTACTCTACACGACTTTGTTTTCTTTGCATCAAGTTATCATTCGGGAATCTTTTTTCAATAGTTACTTTACAGTTGTTGCAATAAGTGCAGTTTATTCATGATCAGTAAGCTAAATTTATGTTCTTTATGCAGGATCATATCAATATTTTCAGTTTGTGCAACAATGGCCACCAACCACCTGCGCAGTTAGCAAACAACCTTGCTACCAAAACCCGCCCTCAATTTTCACCATCCATGGCCTATGGCCAAGTAATTATTCCAAAAAGGCTTGGGTGGCGAATTGCACTCGGACGCGATTTAACAATAGTTTGGTATGAATTGTCTCTTTGTTTTTCTAGTTACTCTTTAGTTTTTTGTATTTTCCTCACAATAGATTTATTGCTTGGATGTTGCAGGCTCCTAAATTGGAAGCCAAACTGAAGATATCTTGGCCCAACGTCGAAAATGCCAATTATACAGAGTTTTGGGAACGTGAATGGAACAAACACGGCACATGTTCCGAGCAAACACTTGACCAAGAAGAATACTTCCAGCGATCCCACGATATTTGGAACGCATACAATATCACAAATATTCTTAAAAAAGCTAATATCCTACCAAATGGGGCAATATGGAACTACTCAGACATAGTATCACCAATTAAAACAGTTACTCGCAAAATGCCCGCCCTTCGTTGCAAGCCTGATCCAACAAAGCCTAAAAACCATAAGATCTCTCATCAGCTGTTACATGAAGTGGTCCTTTGTCTGCATTATAAGGGAAGAGCTCTGATAGACTGTAATCGCACAGCATGCGACAATAATCTTAAGATCTTGTTTCAATAAATTATAGTCAAGTATGACACTGCTGTAATAAAAACAAAAGGGAGGATTCTTACTTTGAAATTTAGGAAGTCCACTTTTCATTTCCAGCTAACATTTTATCAGTACTGATTTTCTAATTTTAAACAAAAGCACAGGAGAGAGTGATGAATAGGTATATGTTATGGTAAAAATTAGATAGATCCCTCATTAATACATTTAGATGGGATCAACAAAATAAACGAAGAGAAAGGCTAGTAACCTTCTCTTTTGGACCTTATCTTTTCTCCTCATGACAAGTGTCATTTTCCTTATACTTAAAACAATGTCATTAATGCATCACACAAATTAGTTTTTGTTTTCTAAATTTACCCTTTTAAAATGTATTGGCTTTTATATTTCCTTCAATTTATTCAAATTTTGTTACAACTTCTTTAGCACATTGTTAAAAATTAAATAAGAAAAATGTCATTTTTAGAATATATAAAAAATAAAATTTGTTACATGACATTGTTATCATTTTTATTTTGTTTTTAACAAAACACACGTTCTTTGGAAAAAAAATAATTTTAAAAACTTCAGTTTTTATTTTCTTATTTAATTTTTTAACAAGGTGATAAGAAAGTTGTAAAAAAAATTAGCTTGTTATTAAAATAAATTAGTACATTTAATAAGGATAAACTTGGAAAACAAAAATTAGTTTGTGTGATGCATTAATGACATTGTTTTAAGTGTAAAGAAAATGACACTTGTCATGAGAAGAAGAGAGAAGGTCCAAAGGAGAAGGTTAGAGAGAAGGTTGCTAGCACTCCCCATAAACGAATACGGTGCTTTAAGAAAAGACCATAGTAACAACAACCATCTAATTGAGTGGTAACATAATTTTGAATTCAAGTGATTTTTTTCAGAGATGATATTTAAAGGAATATCAAAAAATATACGGTTAAGATAATTGAAATACACTGCACGATAGACACCCTTGTGGGCCCACCGCTCATTTGTATGGGCTGACTATGTGTGTATATGTAATTTTTTTTCCTGAAGTTTTTTGTTAGTTCCTTCTAGGAGATAATACGCAGCCATCTTCCCAAGTTTTATGTTTTTCCAAAATAAACTCTGCTTTATTGGGTATTACAATAGGAAGTTATTATTCCTATGAAAAAAAAAAAGGGAAGTTATTATTGTCCTCCAATCTTATCGTGTATTCTATTTTATATTTTTTCAAATGAGTAGGAACGTTTGATGACCTTTTTAGAGTGCAAATACAAAATCTCTACAATAATTACAACGCAATTACTTGAGATTTGAATCATATTATACATAACCGTTTGTCAATTATCCATATGTCAAGTGCTGGCATCAGCGTGATAAATATTTCTAAACACCAAAAGTACCCTCAGACTATAAAAATCACCAGTATTTCTAAACCTTTCACGGGCCAAATCTTATATCTTTTCATGTGCTTACTGACACTGTTGTATCTGCAGATAAAAAATTTGGTAGTGAATATAATGTGGACATGAAATTGCATTACATTTGGTACAATCTTCAGAATAGCATACATGTTAGAATGGGTGAGTCAGTTGTCCAATAGCACTGCTGTATATGCAACTTCCCCATTCAAGTACCCAAAAGGGCCTCAAAATTCAACTCAATTATTGTACCTGAAGGTGGAGTGCTTGTGAGGGCCTCAAAATGCAACTGCAATAATGTACCTGAACATGGAGTGATTGCTCGGGATAAGTGGTGAAAAATTTTCTCGTCCAAGGAAAAGTGACAGAGCTATAAATTAAAAAGTCAACAGCATGTGCCTCCTTGTACAAAGTTAACTGATACAAGGAAAACGAAACAGGGATGTTTTTTTGGGAAAAAATAAGGGTAAAGAAAAAGATACGAATTGAATACGAGATAAGAGGCCATGTGATGTGTTGAGTGAGCGTATGACCTCAGGCCATCAAATTAGAAAAAGCCTGTTTTCCTCACAAATTTGACTCTCTTTTCCTCTTCATATTGGATCTACGATACTTTCCCAAATGATAAAGTTTGGTCTTTATGGAGAAGAAGAGTGAATAAATTGAGATGAGATGTTGGGTTTCGTGAGAGAAAAAATATATATTATGTGGTTTGAAGCAAAAATGGATGTTTATACCATATCTGACTGACCAATTAGAGAACGACATGTGGAATATGGGATCCACGAGGAGGATCCGTTAAAACCGGCAATCAATTGCATCCCACAAAGTATCATCAGACCCAAAAAAAGTTATCATTGGCTCGATGTGAGCCTTTGGCACCATGGACTGTCAATCGTGGCAAAAGAACACACTTCATTAGAGATTTTCTCACAAGGACATGTGGCGCCTCCTCAGGCAATGCCCACAGACCCACATCGAAATCCCACTCAAGATGCACATCCCCCAAAGTCTATAAATACTGGCACAAGTCTCCAAAATAAGGTAACTGCTACATTCGGTTTTTTAGCCATCACTTTGTCTATATCATTGTTCACTCCATACTTGATACCAACTTAAGTATCGGAGGTCGGTACCACACCAATGCCCAAGGTCTTATTGCTCATTTTTTTGTTTCGTAGCTTATCCACTCTGCCAAAGAGCACGCAGGGCTGAAGGTGACATCATCACTAAGTTGGGATCAAAAGTGTCCGACTACATTTGTACATCAACAGTTTGGCCCCGTCTGCGGGAAATTGATACTAATTGATTCACAATCTTTACCCGACCAGGACAGGAGCTTCCTCGATCCTGTTGTTTCTACCAACAGAGGAGTCACCGTTCAAAAAACAGAGTAGGGTGAGCCCATCAATGCCCCCATGCACACCAAAAGTGGATCCGGCTACACTCCAAACCACTACCAAAGTCGAGCTTCTAGCTCATATCACGAACTTACGACAACGCATGGCAAAGATGTAGGAACACAACAACATCATTTCGTCCAAAGTGAATGAAACACAGAAGCAGCAAACCCAGAATATTCAAACCAACCAATCTTTCCAGAGCGTGTGCACTCCCAATCGATAAAGGAAGGGAAATGGCGTGACGAATGCCACACCTACCCCTCCCAAGCGTTTAGTTGTCCCAACTCCTAAGAACAAGCCCCATCTTCCCTAGAAGGTCTATTTTGATTGTCGTCATAGACTGATGGATCGGCAAGAAGAGAGAGGGAGTCACCGATTAGAATTGAAGCGCGACTTAAAGATTCACAAATGCGGGTGCTAGGCAATAAATCGCCCATTCGGCGGGTGCAAGGTCTGGAATCTAGGGGGATTCAGCAGTAGAGTATTTCCCATCTGGGACCTACTCGAACGAGCTCCATGAAGTTTTGGGTAAAACATGTCCTTTTTTGCAAATTCCGGCGAGATACGGCTACGATTGGGGCAGCGAAGGGTCGAGATGGGAAGGCGACGTCGCGCTGGATCTTTTGGTAAAAACCTTGTCGAGTTTGGTGGCCAGATGCAACGGTGATGACTTAAATAGTCGTCGAATGAATAGTAAAGAGGGGGCTGTTTCGTAGTAGGGAGAAAGGGAGAGATCATGAGGGGGATAGAGAGAGAGAGAGAGAGAGAAATGAGAGAAAAAAGAAAATCAAGTTTTTTAAAAACAAATTTCAAAAAAATTACGATTTTGTCACTAAGCTTGTTTTGATCTTAACTTCTTTGATACAACTCCGATTCGAGCCCAATACGTGTCTACGGACTCATCTCGGTGCGATCTACATAATAGCACCATTAATTTCCCCCACATCCTTTCAGATTAAAAAGTGACCAAATTACCCCTACCTCCGAAGGCAAAATTTGAATTTCATAATTAATTAAGTTAATTAATTTAGATGGATACTTAAATTAGGGTCGGGGTGTTACACAACCCCACAAGTCAATTCACATTGGAGGTCGGCACGAAGAGATCGAATTAAAGGGAAAGATTGGCCTCCATATCTAATATTAGCCACCTCAAATTCGGAGGCAAGCAAAGCCGCTGCCTCCATTGTTGTCGGAGTGAAGAGACAGATGAGAGTGAGAGAACCGATGAGGAGGGAGATGATCCCCACAACGGAGGAGGGGATGGGCATGCGGAGGACGGAGGATGGAGAATGATGGGGTCAACTTTGAAGCTGAAGCCACCAGTGGTTGTTGTGGTGAGTAACAGTGGGGAAGAGAAGGGTTTAACTGTTGGTTTAACCAAAAAATAATAATTAAGTGTTAAAGTGGTTGACAGTGAGAGAGAGAAAGGGGAACATATGAGAGAGAGAATAAAAGGGAGAGAGGAGATAGATTCCTGGGGTGTGAGTTGCAGCCGCGGGAATGGAGGAGCATAGATGACCAAAATTATTATTTTTAACTGCTAAAGTCATTGACACGTGTCGAAATATAATTGGGTAGGGATATTTAGGTGGAAAGCTTACCTTGGCATACTCCTGCTAGGCAAGTTTTTCTCATAGTTTAGGAAGTCAAAAATACTATTGTTATGTTTTAATTTAATATAATTGGTCAATCTTAATATATATATATAAATAGTTAGCATTAATTAACAGTTTAAACTATGCATAAAATAAAGCAACATTAAATTATAGGACTCCACTAGGAGTCTTTTCTCTCTCCACAGATTTAGGAGCTCCTAAGAGCAAGTCCAGCAACTAAGGCTGGACTCGGGCGGGGGAAGGGGGGGGAGGGGGAGAGGTGTTTGGGAGAAAAACAGGTTTCCATCAACAAAAGGCAGCCCGGGCAAGAGGTTGGGGCCACGAGACTAGGTTGGCCCGAGGTGGAGTTTGGCCCGAGCAAGAGCCCGAGGGCTGTGACGTCATGGCTGACGCCAGGCTGGCGTCAACTCTTCAGGTTTCAATTTTTTTTTACCGTTGGTGCGTGCATTGCACGTGCCAACGTTAAAAAAAATAATTCAAACATCATGCTACAGTAGCCACCAACGGCTACCTTACACGTGTTGGCATATTGGCTCTCTAGTTTGATTTTTTCCTTCAATCCAACGGCAGCCAATTTTTCTGTAATTAAAAAAAATTGGAAATTTTTTTTAAAAATACTGATTTTTTTTTTGTATAAATACCAACCAATACTCTTCACTTTTAACACCAAATCCTCTTACATTTTCTTCTCATTCTACTATTATTCACTTTTTACTCAATATTTTTTTCACTTTCAAGTTGTATTTTTCTCTATCATATTATGGATTCTTCTAGTGAAAATGGAGGGGCATGGAGCATGATGGAAGATGCTAGCTTATGTGAGGCTTGGGTCCAAGTTAGTCATTGTCCTGTAACGGGCAATGAGATTAAATTTTGTCATATGTGGAAAAAAATTCATCAGGCATTTTATGAAAGGGCAATTGGTTCGACACATACAGAAATAGCATTATCTAGTAGGTGGAAAATTCTTAATAAAGAGTTGGCGAAATGGAGAAATGTCTTGGCAAAAGCGATGGACAACCATAGAAGCGGGGAAAACCTTAGCAGTGAGGTAAATTATTTGTAATTTTCGTTCTATCAGTTTCTATGTCATATTAATTTTTATTTAAATGTTTCTTGCAATTTATATATTTTGTTAATATTTATTGTATTTTTTTTATACATGTTGCATTTTTTTAAAAATTTCTGCATTTGCATTAGGTTTTTTTACATGTTGCATTGCCAATATTTTTTAAAGTTTCTTGCATTTCCATTTAATTTTTTTTTTATAGATTATGCAAGCAAAAATGTGGTTTGGTGCTACTAGATAAGGCAAAAAAAATTTCAACCATACCCATTGTTGGGAGGTGGTGAAGAATTGTAAAAAATTCCAAATTCTTCCAACGGGTCCAATTGTAGTGTTGAACGAGACCCCATTTCAAAAGACACAGGCATCGGATTCAATTATGGTGTAATAACCCAAACCAAAAACTCATAATTAACGAATATTTTTTTTTGCGAAAAGACAATTTTGCCCTCGGAATATTTTATTAAGAAAAAGGTGACTTTTTGATCGAGAAGGAATTTGACAATTCCACTTACACCGTTGCGTAAAGCACGGTGAAATGGGTTCGTAGACACGTAGTGGGCCCGAATCAGAGTTGTAACGAGAGAGTTATTGTCAAAAGAGTCTCAGTGGCATAACCGTAAATATTTTGAAGTTGGATTTATAAAAACCTACTCAGTTCTCTCTCTCTCCTCGCGCCGACCTCCCTACCTCTCCGCCCCTCCTCCTTCTTCAACTTGTAACTCCGGCCACCGACCACGGCTGTGGGCGAGGCCGGTACCAAAACGACCGGGAAGACGTCCTCTTCCTTCCCCGACCATTCCCTGCCGGTGACGTGACCTGCGCTGGCCGGAAATCGCGCCGGAACCGACGGTGCTCACCAGAACTTCAAGTCACTCGTTCTCCCTCAATTCTTCTCCAAATTTGTCGAGTAAGGTATGGATTCCCACCTATTTTCCCTGCTCTAGCTGATGGTTGGATGGGTTTGCATCAATTTTTCCCGTAGATAACCCAGTTTTCGCATTGAAGTTTCAGCCAATTTTCAGCCTCCGTTTTCGGCCACTTCCGGCCACTTTTTGGGGTAGGTCCAAGAACAAAAGTGGCTCCAAATATGGTGTTTTACCTAGGGTAGGAGTTTGGAGCCGTGGTTTGAAGTTTCTCCGGCGATGCGAAATCGCTTTAGACACCCATCGCTGCCGGCGCGTGCTGGGGTGCGTGGGTGAGGGTAGTGCAGTGGCACTACATCTTGTTACGATCCTTATGTTGTCACGAGCGCGTAGGATTTCACGGATCTCAATTTGGATTCCGTTTGAGCCCCGAACAGATTTTCCATATTGTGCGATTTTCGGGTTCAATACTGCTGAACCGTTGGATCGCGTTCAATTTCGGATATGTTGTCCCAAATAATTTTAGAATCATGTAGGATTCGACGGATTGTGAATCGGAGTCCCGGATACTCCGAAATCGCGAACCCTGGGTCTAGGGTTTGGAAATTTTATGATTTCACGATCGGGGTCAATCCGATCGTCAGTTTCAGACCAAACTTGCAGGACATGGTTCCTTAAATGTGAGGAACTTAAAGGAACTCTCAGATTGGTCATTGGAGGTCGTGGACCCATGGGGTTCTGTATCGACCAATATGGAAGTTTATCGCTTAATGAAATCTCGAGTCTTTTCAGACGATTTTAAACATCCGAAATACCTAAGTAGGCAGAAAAAGGATTTTAAAGTTAGTGCACGCACTTCTAGAAGTCGGGGGTCAGAGTTTTTCTTAAAAACTTATACCGAGCAGTTTTATTAATTAAATATTCATGATGGTTTACCCAGGCACCCGGGACCTGGCAGGCCCGCAGGAGAGACCTTCAGGAGGTCTAGCTAGCTCGGACCAGGAGCTCTAGCGTGCACAGGAAATCCTCCATCGGGCCATCTCACCTTCCTCGCTTCATTGTTACAAAAATGTTGGTTGGTAAAAAGGTTCATTTCTCTGTAAACTATTAGAATTGCTTTGATATATTGCCCTAGAGTGAGATTGGAACTTTTGGCTTGTATATTGAAGTGCTGGCAGTTGGTTGTATGGATATTATGCTCGTTCTGACAGGCGAAAATTTTGGGATTGAGCAAATTTTCGGCAGGAGTCAAGGTTGAAATTTCAATTAGAAGGGCAATTAGGTCAATTGTGCCCGACACTCGCTAAGTGTCGGACACGCACAGGGTTCGACTCGAATTCCAAAGAGGAATTTGGTTCGGGTCCTATGGATTCTCCAATGAGTCAAGACTCACCCATCGAAATGGAGTATGTACGCGAACAAAACATTGAAAAAAAAGATCGGGAAACCATGGCCATGGATACAAGCCATATGTCCCTTGAAACAAAACAATTTTGGAAGCTAGAACGAATGGATGTTATGAGACGAATACTTTTTCGTGACGATGGACCTAGCAACACGGATTGGTTAAATGATGAAAACCATTAAAATAGTTTGCTTGCCTTTCATGTCTTAGTTTACTTGCCTTTCATTTCATCGTATTTTTTGTTTTGTTTAATTCATGTATTTTATTTTATTAGTTGTTTTGATTTTGTTTTAGTGAATAAAAAAAATATTCAACAAAATTCCTTTTTATTCAAAACATTCTATACATAAAAAGCAAACCACAACCAAAGCATAAAAAATAAACAACCCACAACTAAAGCATTAAAAAAATAAAGCATAAGTAAAAATACAACATAAACATAATAAATTTAAAAAAATCTTCACTTCACTTCATTCACCTTTATTGGCTTTTACCGCCTATAAATGCTCCATCAAGTCAACTTGATGGCGTTCATGAATATACAACGATTGCATCTCCGTGTAGCGATCAATCATACGGGGCATGAAACTACCGTCTCTAACCAACGGTTCATGCTGCACTGGTTCTCCATTTGGCCTCATGGGTTTTTCATAAATTCGTGTTAGGGCCGTGTCCATGAGATTTGGTTCATACACTTCATCAGCATCGTAATCATACTCATCTTCCACAATCATGTTGTGGAGGATGATACAAGTCATCATTATACTCCTAAGCACCTCCTCGACAAATAGACGCGCTGGACCGTTGATAATAGCCCACCGGGCTTGAAGGATACCAAAGCACCTCTCACCATCTTTTCTGTACCCCTCTTGATAGCCAGCAAAAAAATTTTGCTTATGGGATCGGGGATGTGGAATTGTTTTCACAAATGTTGTCCACCTCGAGTAGATGTCATCAACTAGATAATACCCGTTCTGGTATACGGTACTGTTGATTTCATATGCGATATTTGGGGCTTTACCTCTCAAAACATCATCGAACACCGGGGATTGACCCAAGACGTTCAAATCGTTTTGAGATCCGGCAACTATGAAGAAGGCGTGCCAAACCCATATATCAAAACCAGCAACTGCTTCCAGGATGATACTTTTCTGCCATTTTCTATTTCCGTAATCCCCTTGCCAAGCAGTTGGGCAATTTTTCCACTGCCAGTGCATGCAATCAATGCTACCAATCATTCCAGGAAATCCACGAGACTCAGCTTTTTGTAGAAGCCGTTATAGGTCCCTAGGCGTAGGTCTGCGCAGGTAGTCCCTGGTGTACAGAGTTTCCACTGCATCACAAAATCGCACCAAACTCTCCAAGATAGTGGACTTCCCCATCTGGGCAACCTCGTCCACCTGATCAATAGATGACCCATATGCCAATATTCGTATCATAGCTATGAACTTTTGCTCGGGAAGAAGTCCCAAATTTTCAGCACAATTTGTCTTTTGAACAAAGTATTCATCATAATTGCAAATATCATGCATGACTTTACTGTACAAATGGGGTTGCATTCTATATCTCGCTCGAAAATGAACATCGGAGTATAGAGAATGTGGGATAAAATAATCTTCCAGAAGATTCTTACCCCGAGAATGTCTATGTCTGTCTATATTCGGGCCACGGCCTTCTTGTGAACCACGACGGCTCTAGTTTTCTTCCTCCAGCAAAGTAACTGCTATGCCAAGTTGCTCATCTAGTTCTCTCTGCGCCCTTTTGCTTGCAGCTCGTCTACGCATTCTTTATCTAGTTTCTCGCTCGTGCCTCTCCAAAATCTCTTGCATGTCTGCCATTGAGAATGAAGAATGAAATCTAAAATATGAGAAATGGAAACGTAGAGAAGATCTGGTGTGGGAGGAATGAGCTAAGCCTCTGGTTTTATAGAAAAATTTAGGCATATATATATGACACGTGGCGCAATCTTAGCGGGTGAAAATCTTATCTGAAATTTGAATTTCGAAATGTATATGAAATTTGACATTTTAAATTTATCTGAAATTTGAATTTTGAAATGTATCTGAAATTTGAAACCGAAAATCTTATCTGATATGAATAGTATTGACACGTAGGAACCCAAAAATCTTATCTAAAAATATTATTAAAATTAATTGTTTAAGTGAACAAAGTTGTGAAAAAAATAAAAAAAAATGAATAGTATTTGTCATGGCAAGCCTAAACTGCTGGAAACATACTTTGCTGAGGGGGCTAAGGCAGCCACTATTCACGTGAATAGTAGCTGCCCTAGGGCTCCCCTTGCTATGGCAAAGGGCTAACTGCTGGAAATGCTCTAAGCATCCACAATCATGCTCTCTATTTTTTAGTTAAAATTTAGCTAAAAACACTAGAAAGCTATTTTAGGAGCTCTCTATAAAATTTTAGCTTCAATCATACTTCTAGGAGCTCCTAAATCTGAGGAGAGAGAATGAACTCCTAGCGGCTCCTTATAATTTAATGTTATCTTATTTAATGAATATTTTAAAACCTTTAATCAATATTGTCTATTTTTATATTATATTTTTTTATAGAAATGGACCATTTATGTTGAATTAAAATATAATTCTATGAGAAAATTGAGGGTCTACCTCAAAATTAATTGACAATAAAAGAGTAGCCCAACTTCTTATAAGAAAGGACAGAGTCACAAAGGGACGATAGTGGTCCCGACCGCCCTCAATTTTATGTGTGTGTGTAGAATTATTAAGATGCTATTCTTTTTGGTCTGAGCATTATGCTACTATGCATATTAATTTTTCAATACTTTATTTTTTAACTTTAATGCGCAGAACCCACTGGATAACCATAATATATTCACCGTTATATTGTCGTGGTTAATTAACATCTATGTCAATCCAAATAGTTAGAGTTCAATTTTCCTGTTTCCATTTCTCCTGTTCCCAACCTGTTTCCTTCTTACTTTGTTGACATGTGTCCTCTAACTTAACAGAAGCTGAACTCTGTTAAGTGTCATTTTTACTAACAAAATATTAAATGTTAAAATAAACTTATTCAGAAGCACGGCCACTTCATCTTCTCCGTCCCAGGCAGCAATGGCAGCATATCCAAATCCACAACTATGCCTTCATCTTTTATGGTCCATTCATTGCACCAAACATGCCCCTCTCTCTCTCTCTCTCTCTCTCTCTCTCTCTCTCTCACCGCCACACCAGATCCAGACCCTCACCACGTCCTCTGCCTCGACATTCCCGGGGTGGAGGGATATCCGATTCTTTAAGTCAAAGAAAACTCTTGTTTTTTCATGTGTGAGTGAGGATTGAAACTTGAAGGAAGTTGTTCTTCGCATGTCCCACAAATATTCTTCATGGCCCGGCTATTCCCAAATCAATGCAATCCAAAGACAACAACGCCTCCATGATTGCATCTATAAAAATAAAAAGGGATTGTCGCCACTGGGGTGGGGTGGTTGTGGTGGGTGGCGGTTGAGGTCCAGTGGGTGGCTGCTGCGTTTTATCTTTTACTTCACTTTTGAGTTTTTTTTATTTATAAATAATTTGATTCAAAGTTAACAGTGTTT
Source organism: Prunus dulcis (assembly GCF_902201215.1). NCBI lineage: Eukaryota > Viridiplantae > Streptophyta > Magnoliopsida > Rosales > Rosaceae > Prunus > Prunus dulcis. The sequence continues at coordinate 27,139,935 of NC_047655.1, read as the reverse complement.
TGTGGCATGTTAAGTGAGGACACATGTCAACAAAATAAAAAGGAAACATGTGGGAACAGGAGAAATAGAAACAGGAAAATTGAACTCAAATAGTTAAGTCTCATTTGCCACATCATCAATTAACCGTCAACTGAATGGATATTATGAGACAGATGTCTAACATTGCAAAGTTTTAAGATGAGGTATCAAATTGACAACATGTTCAACTCAGTTCGATACATCTTTTGTTTTTTCATACAAAACAAAATAAAGTAGAAAAAAAATGAAGAAAAAAAAAAAAAAAAACTCAAACGCTCAACCTTCTAAAATATCTAACTGGTCATGTCCCTCAAGAAGTTACACATCTCTCTTTAATGATTTATTGAGAAAGAGCAAACTTTCTATGTAAGTAGTTGCAAAAAATAGTTCATGGTGGCCATATTCCATGACGGCCAACTTAATTCCTGCTTGACGGACCTGCTTAGATTCATAATTACACAAATACAAATCTGCTAGGCCTACACTACTGAAATCATGTTTTCTCAATAAGAGTTCATTATCTATACTAATCCCTATTATCTTATAAGAGTCCGAAGGATACACAAAAGGAGCCAATTGTGTCCACTGTTTTTCTTCTAGAACCCAGAAGTCAATTTTTTCCATGCCCTCCTCCTCACAACAATAAAAGTCAAAAAGCAAGCAAATTTGTTCCTTGTAAACGGCAATAAATAACCCCCGTGAACGACAAATGGCACCTGGTGTTATGAATTCTTCGAATTCTGCGTTGCCTGAATCGAATGACATAAGGCTGAATGTAGGACCTTTCTCAATTAAGTGGTATACTACTCCATTCAAAAATATCCCTTTATAATGTTGCCAATCGCATTTTAACCAAGGAGGAATTACTTCAATCCGCTTCCAAGAATCGGTGCTAAGACTATAAATCTCAACCGCGAAGGCATCTTTGTCAATACCCATCATTCGTACAGCCTTGTAGTCATTAACTCCGGGGTGGAACCCGAAGTGGAGATCAATGTAGCTAAATTCAATGTTGTTGGTGGTCATTGGGAGGGTCCTAAGTTTCCTGACCGATGGGTTCCATATGTGTATAGGACTCTCCAAACTCAATATCGCATCCGAAATGCAAATTAAACCGTTGGTTGAACCATATATCCGATAAGGTTCTGGGCTCCCTAAGGGATGGCTTAACTCGGAGCACTGCTCAAATGTTTCGTAAGAAAAAAGAGACCATTGAAGTTCTTGTTCAAAACATGGGTCATCAGGGTCGACCAAACATTCAAAATTTGGGTGGTGGAAGCAAAGGAAATAGACATGGGCATGTTTTGTGACATTCCTGTTTAGGTGTGTGCTAACAAAACTCGAGCTGCTTATCAAATCACTCCATACTTTGCACGTAAACAGAAATCGAACGAGTGATTTTGCAGGAAGTCTTACTAGGATGTCGATTAAGATCTCTTTCTTACGCGGTGTGAATGTCATCCTGAAGAAAATCATAATGAAAATAAGTTAGAATCCAAAGTATGGATCATAACAAAACGAAGTTATTAGGAAAACAATGGTGCTTTCATTTTTGCAGAAAGTCCGATGACTCACTTTTGCGGTTGATAATGGGAAATGGCAAAGCAATAAAATTTCCAACAGAATTAATGACTCTTCGTATGCCTCAAACAATTAAATATAGAGCTCCGTGAAATAGTCATGTCAAATTAGAATATTTATAACCTCCAAGAAAAAGGGGAAGAAAAGAAAAAGAAGAACTGCATTTCAGGGCAGCGTCTGAGGAGTGAAAAATGACTAAGATCCTGGCCGAACGTTATTGAATGGATAATACAGTGACCAAGTAATTTGGCGTCCTAGAATAAAGCACCACCACTTACACATTTTGGCTTCTTACAATACTAACATTCAGTTATGAAAATTAACAGACTTTGAGAAATTACATATACAGATTTTAAGATACTAGTCTATCACTCTCAAGTTTAACGGATTCAATGCCCTAAACGGTGTGAAATAAACCCCTGGTGAATTGATCAAAATTAGAAGCGGCCAGGTAAACGCTGAAAACTGTTTCTTAATTAGGTTAATGTGATCAGAACACTCATTTCTTTAAGGATTTAACGATCACATATGAGTTGAGGGGAGAAGAAGTTGTTTAGAAGAAAATTGACAAAGCTACGCATGTCTGCAAATGTCCCACCTGATTAAAAAAGAAAAAAAGAAAAAAAATGTGTTGTTAAACGAACCGTAAAATTAACTAAATACATCTTATTTAACTACCAAAAACACCCATGGTACTAGTACCTCCTAATACACTCTATCACTCTATCACACAACACCAAATAAAAAGGAACTTTGTCCCATTCCTGGTGGTCCACAAGACCCTTGTGAACCAGCTGCTAGCGCTACAATTCTGAATTTATCTGGGTTCGCTGCCACAATGTCCAACGTCTGTAGAAATAGCAGATTCTGATTATAAGCAACTGCTGTGATGCCCATAATTTGTTTCATTAAGAAGAAAAAGGGTTTTTTTTTCCACAATGAATAAAGTTTAAAAACAAGAGATATATTATATATATCAAAAGTAGATTTCTGAGTTTTGTAAAGACCATTATCTCCAGATTTACATAAAAATTTGTGCCTAACAAACTTTCTGATTTATGTGCTGCTTATACAACAAGATGCTACTCCCACACCAGTATGGTAGAAAATTATGCTAATTCTATATTTTGAGCTTCAAACCTTCTATCAATATAGTTTGCTCTTCTAAGAAGAACTGCATACAGGTATTCTAATCTCCAATAAACGATTAAAAGAAGAAGAAAAAAAAATATTTTCCGCACCTGCGTTCCAATGGAACCAGTAGATCCAATAAACGATTAAAAGAAGAAGAAAAATCTTTCCCGCACATGGATTCTAGATGGCCCTTTTTGGTCATTTTATATTATGGTTATTCAATAATTCAATAAATAATTTTGATATTGCAAAATAGAGGTGTCAAACGGAACGGATTGGCCCAGCACGGAACGAGTCTAGCCTGTTTAAATGAGGCACAGCACGGCACGGCACGACAATGAATATTAATGGGCCATGCTCAGCACGGCATGAAAACTTGGGCCGGGCCAGGATCAAAAAATAGGTCCAATGGACCTGACCGGCCCATGGCCCGACATGGGCAGGGCCCGAGCCCGCTTCAAGCACGACCATGAGCCCAAGCCCGCTTCAAGCACGGCTCAAGCCCAGCCCACTTAACTTTTTTTTTCTTCTCAAAATTCAAAATGCAATAATTTGACATCTAGTGTCATTGTTTATATGTTTTTTTTTTTTTTATCATAAGCATATATTTGATGTCTTTCATTTTAGGAAAATTACTTGGGTCCTTAATTAATTAAACATATCAACTACAAATTAATTAAACAACATTGGACTTGATATCTAATCAATGCATATGTTATATATGCTTATCTTATAATCAAAGCAAGACATTTCTTCACATATAAAATAATAAGCTGTTTAAAGAAGAAAAGTTAAAGTGGACTTTGTGGAGTTGGACACTTTTTGCCCTCCGCCCCTTTATATTGTTTGGATGTTTGATTGATTAATGTTTTCAAGTAGTTCATCATTTCTTGTCTCTAATTATATTTTTAATGTTTATAATTTGAATTATCTAGTGGGCAAAAAAAAAATCAAGTGAAAAAATTTCAAATTAAATAGGTTAGTTCTTGGGCTCGATTATGGCATGAGCACGAGCACGGGCACGGCATGAGACCGGCCTGGCCCGTTTCAATATGGACATGGGCTTTGGGCAGGGCCGGGATCAATGATTTTACTAAATAGGCTAGCACAGCACGGCCTGATAAATTAAATGGGCCGACATGACACGGCACGAAAATGTTAAAAGCACGAGTTTAAATGGGACTGGCCGGGCCGGCACGGCCCGTTTGACACCTCTATTGCAAAGGACCCACTAACGTAGTGGTTTGAAACAATTGCTCCTCCATGGAAAGCTCATGGGTTCGAGTTCTAGCAACCGTGTAGTGTGTGTGAGTTTAGTATACTATCGCCCTTCTCAATAGGAAAGGTCCTAAAAATAAAATAAAAAGTTTGATAGTAAGGTGTACTAAGTTAATTTTAGAGTTTATTTAACAACACCAGAAAAAAAAAAAAAAAAAAAAAAAGAAGAAGACATGATATGTGGCGTTTTAATTTTGCCCTAATTATTATAGCATTTCCACACTTCATAATGGGGAGAAATTATACTTGTGGCAATATTAATTAGCAACCAGTAATTATAACAGCTAATCTCGCCCTGCCCCAAACAAATTGTTGAAAACTCTCAGCCTCCTCTTCCATCACTTCTCCACATTCTTCCAACTCAGTTAGAAAAAAACCACAACGGCCTTTCGATCGGCAATGGCCATTAATGCGTGTCCATGTTGGTAATAAGTTTATTCTTTCTCCATTTCATATATGCACACTTCTTTTTAATTCATCAACTTGAATAGAATACTCTTCTTCTGCTTCTTGTTCCAAAAAACTAAGATGTGCAGGAAAAAATGCACATGTATACGGTGTGGGCCATACCATCCGATGATGTGGGCCATACCATCCGATGATGTGGTATGCAGGATAAAGATGGTGATGGAGGGCCTCTTGACCGAGTTTGGTGGGCCCCATTTTGAGCCCCACATCACCATTGTGGGGTCCATTCATTTGAGCCATGAAAGAGCAGTCGAAGGCTTCACAAAGGCTTGTGAAAATTTCCAGCAGCAAAGTTTTTAAGTTGGTCATGTGGCTACTCGAAAATTCTTTTACCAGTGTGTTTCGCTCTTCATCCATCAAGTAAGTTGGTTTGCACTTCATGTTATTACTTTTCATCTGTATAGATTGTTAGATTTTCTATAAGGTCAATGATCTTTCACACAATCTGAAATACATAGAAGACATATTTGACGTCATCTTCTTTGAGTACATGATTTCCGAACTCATTCAATCGTAGCAGCAACACGAGCAAAAAGGCACGAACGGCTTAAGACTTATGCTCTCTCTCTCATAACTGTTTCAGCTCTATCTTTATGATGAGATTAAAGTTAAAGAACGTGTTTTTATGAGAGCAGGGTCTTAAACTTATATAGGGCTAGGTCAAGTCGTCTCTATTCATCACCAAGGGCCGACTTGACTAACACTCTAAGCGCATCAAGCAACGGTTTACGCACAAGGAAATAAATATGACCCATTTAATTGACTTCAAAACTTTCCTTATTTCACAAGGTTTTGGGCCTCAAGGTATAACATAATTTAAACTTTTATCAAACCTGATATAACTTAGCATCTAGTGCACAGATCTATATAGGAATATAACATTCTCCCACTAGATCAAACACTAGAGCCCTAAGCTTCTGTATTGCAAAAGTTTGATAATCTTTATTGGCCATAAGTTTAAAACAGTTAAGTCTTTCCCTTCAAACTACAGTGAAAAGCGATTAGGCTTTGCTTTATTAAAAACATGTCATCTATAATCACATAATGCATTTTGTTTATGTACAAACGCAAACCTTAACATGTACTGATTCGTAATGTGAATCTTTATGTTTTTAAGTACATATACCCATTTATGACTTAGCAAGAGTCAATCCCAATGTTATTAAAATAATAGTATCTGAAAGAGACCATAAATTCACATACATAAACAAAATGCATAATAAGTTTAAACAACTAAATAGTCAAAATGATAGAAATTCTTTAATAATAAAAACTGTCAATCAAATTAACATCCTTAAATGCAAATCCCTCAATCCAGAAAACAGCAAAATTAGACATACTTGAGAACTATCATAACAAGACTCCAACTAGATTGCAGCATCAAAGCTAGGAAATAATCTCATGCTCTCAACATGTCTCAGAAAAGCTTATGAAGGCAGAACCTTTGTAGACGAATCAGCAATCATATCTTGAGTTATGATATGATCAAATATTACTAGTTTGTCTACTACCTTCTCCCTCACTATTAAACAATTTCTATCAATGTGCTGAAGTGCAAACGACATCTTATTGTTCATGCAGTGAAAACAAGCCATAGTATTGTCATTGTATATTTGTACTGGTCTTGAAATCGAGTTCACCACTTTAATGTCTTTGATAAAATTCCTTAGCTATGCTGCATGAGAAGTGGCTTCATAGCAAGCTATGTATTCTGAAAACATAATTGAACTCGAAACACCAGATCGTTTAGCACTCTTCCCAGCAAGAGCTGCTTTTGCCATCTTGAAAAGAAAACCTGAAGTAGAGATGTAATCAACCTCTGCTTTTCCAAGTTTCGCATCAGCATAGCCAACAAGCCTCTGTGAAGCCATCTTTATTGAATTCAAAACAAAAACTAAGTCTTGACAATCTTAAAACAAAAATTAAATTCCTTTTCATTGAGGGTACTAAAATTGCATCATCTAACTCTAAAATATATCTTGAATAGGTTAACTACTCCACTGACTTCCACATCAACTCTCTGTTCCCTACGAATATCCAAAACTTTACGGCGATCCTAAGACTGTCCCTTGTAGTAGTGTACCTCCTTATGGGTCCTCGATAAAGTCAACATCGTCGTTGCACCTCAATCCTTTTCCGCTCCAATTAATCTTCATTCCGTTTCTTAATTAGCTCCCTTATATTTTTTACTAAAATCTCATTCGTGATAAGTTGACACGAGTGGCATCTATTAAATGTTAGATGCTTCTCGTTTTTCCTAAGCTTTCGGAGTCGTACTACAAGATACATAAACGAAAGGACTAGCTTGAATTAAATACAATCATGATTGAGATAATAATCTATCTCATTCATTCCAAGAATAACTTTAAAATCAAACTTCCATCTTTTGAATTGATATAGTGAGTGTTTCAATTTACAAGGAATTGATGGAGGAAGGATTCGATGCTGTAAGGATTTGCAAAAGAAAGTATAAGTACTTCCTAAGAAATCGATTCTCAATTTGTTAAGAGAAAACAGTTTTCCAGTTTAACTTTAATTCACAAAACTAACAAATAACATATGGAAGCTTCCTTAATTAAGTATCACACATTGTGGCAAGAGATTACTTATAGCTCACAACAAATTACGTGTTATTTTGTGCCATCATAAATAGATTACAGGATAGATTCTATTTGTTGAAGAAACTTACCTAGTAATTTAGTTATGATGCAATTTTGGTTATTTCTTTAGGGTTTGAGTATTTAGGTTTGGTTTTGTTATGAAAAATTTGTTAATTCTCAAAACAAAAACAAATTCCTATCTAGCACAGAAAATAACCAACCAAACAATCTAAGAGAAAACCCTAAAAAAATTTGTGAATAGTGTTTTTGATGTGAACAGTGTTTTAGGGGTTTTGGTGTCCGTTTTTCCCATTATACCTTTCCAAATAGGGAATGGCATAACTAACAGAACTCACGCTTTGCTGTGATATAACGCCATTTTAGGGTCATATAGGAGGTCAAAAATAGGCTTAAAGTTTTCCAAATTCTTTAATATTCATAGTATTTAGAAAACATATCTAAATTGTCATCAAAATTTTAAACATAACCAAAACAGTCATGGCATAGGCATGCTTGAAAAACGATCTTAGCGTATGTGAGTAACCATGTGCTATGATACCAAATGTTAGATTTCTATAAGGTCCATGATCTTTCACACAATTTGAAATACATAGAAGACATACTTGGCGCCATCTTCCTTGAGTACACGATCTCCGAACTCATTCAATCGCAGCAGCAACACGAGCAAAAAGGCACGAACGGCTTAAGACTTCTACTATCTCTCAGAAATTGTTTCAACTCTCTCTTTATGATGAGATTAGGGTTAAAGAATGTATCTAATAAGAGCAAAGCCTTAAACTTATATAGGACTAAGTCATATCGTCTCTACTCATCACCAAGAGCTGACTTGACTAACACTCTAAGCTCATCAAGCAATGATTCACACAAAAGGAAATAAACTGGACCCCTTTAATTGGCTTGAAAACTTTCCTTATTTTACAAGGTTTAAGGCCTCAACCTAATTTAAAATTTTATCAAACCTGATATAACTTAGCATCTAATGCACCGATCTAAATAGGAATATAACATAGATTTGATTAGGGTTCAAACAAGGACAATGAGATTACTTTTTGGGATTTAATGTAAGAATGACGTAAACTTACTTGCAATTTAATGTAAGAATGAAAGGTGGTTATTGTAATAATAGAGGATTTATTTTCTAGAATTTGGAGGATACTCGACGCTTCTTTTCTATTTTCGATACCTTTATAGCTGTAAGTTATTTACTCGATATTTGTTTAAAATAAATTTTCCATATTCTTTCTGTAGATTTCTTGTTATGGGTTTGTTGAGGATTTAGAGAATGAAGAAGATTCTAGAATCTTAGATTGTGAACTAATGCTGCTACCTTTTTTTTTTTGGGTCAAGGGAAACTCTATTCATTAATAATGGGAAACATTACAAAATGAGGCGCTTAGACTATAATGAGGAGTAGGGGTGGCATTTTAAACCGAAAAACCGAAAAACCGCAAAAACCAACCGATATTTTACAGCAATAAAACCGCAATCGCGGTAAATCGAACCGCAATCGCGGTATTAAGAACCGAACCGCATTTGCGGTTGCGGTTGCGGTATTTAATTTTCAAATTTGCGGTTACCGCAAACCGCAAAGTATATATCAACACTTGAGTTTGTAACATTGGTGTATTGCATTTTTCCTTTTAGTTTGTAACTTTAATTAACTTTGAATTGGATTTTTCTTTTTGGTTGTAACTTTAATTCATTTTGCTTTTGGTTTGTAACTTTAAAGGATTTGGAATTGGAATGCTTGAGAAGTTTAACTTTAATTGGAATGTTTGGAATTGTAACTTTAATTTTCTTAGGTTGTGAATGCTTGAGAATTGGAATCGATTGTGAATTTATATATGCTTGAGAAATTGAGGTTATGTATTTATTTATTTAGGTTGTAAATTTATATTTTTGTGAATGCTTGAGAATTTGCGGTTTTAAACCGCAAATTCACGGTAACCGACCGCATTTTTGCGGTTTACCGCAATGCGGTAAACCGCAAAACGCGGTCGGTTTGCGGTTTCAAAAATCACCAAACCGCAAATAGTCGGTCGGTTTGCGGTTTGAGTAAAATTTCGCGGTTACCGAACCGCAACCACCCCTAATGAGGAGAACTCAATCCAAATGCAGCCCAACACCAACAAATAAAGCAGGCCCAAAGATACAAAGACAGATAAACAACAAAGCCCATAAAACATTAAACAAAGAAACCCTAGATCTAGAACAGGAGCAGCCGCACCACAAGCAAGCCAGCATCTTCACCAGAGCAGATCCACCATCACCAAGGAGAAGTAATCGATACCAAGGGGAACCAAAAAGGCCAACGGAAGATGGGGGTGAGCAAGCCACCCGCGCGGAAGCGCTCCCATAATCCAAGAGTTAAGTGCAGTATGCACTTTAATAGCAGCCACGGACCACCACCCACCACCGAGGAAGAACAACGGGAGCGGCGGACGCGGAACCGAGGAGCAAACGGTGGTGGTTGAGAACTGGCGACCAGACGAAGTCGCTGGCCATGGGTGGACAGCATCACAACAGTGAAGAGATGAGGAGAGTGTAGATGTAAGAAGTGGAGGGTGAAAAGTGAAGGTGGCTGGGGAGGAAAGGAGAGGGAGAGATGGGAGATATAGGGTCTCACAAAGTGGGCGTAACTTAGGAAAACCAGAAAAAAACTGAAGGAAACCAAAGTGGAGCCCCAGATATGAGACAAAGCTCAGGGGAAAAACACCCATTTAGGGTGGGACTAATGCTGCTACTTTGTCCTTAAAATTGCAGCAGGTTGTCATGAACCTCATATGCCACATTTAAGTCTCCTTTATGCGAACCTGACAGAGGAAGAAAGGATAAAAGCTAAGAAAAAGTTACCAGTTTGGATGAGAGCATTTAAAATTGCAGCAGGTTGTCATGAACCTCATATGCCACATTTGAGTCTCCTTTATGCGAACCTGACAGAGGAAGAAAGGATAAAAGCCCAAGAAAAAGTTACCATTTTGGATGAGAGCATTGCTAGCCTCAGCTTCCCAATAAATCGTTTTGAATTGTACAAAACCAACAACGAAGATAGAGATCAACAATCTTGGGAGAAGGTTCTTCAATACACCGTCACATTTTTCGACCAAGGGCGGAGCCACCCTTAGACTAGAGTGGGCTAGGTTAAAGTTCAGCGAAAAAAATTAAGAGTTTAGTGCTAATTGTTAGTAAGTTCACCCGTGTTTAGAGGAAATTAGTCCTCCCCATTATTGAAACAATTTATCTACTTAGTTCTAGAAAATCCTTAAATGATAAATGTATAGATATGTTTATAGTTCATTCCTATAAAAATTCATGGTTCTATCGTTGTTTCGACCCGATTCCAATTGATGCTTAATTATAGCTTGTAATAAGATTGTCCCACTGTTCCTCTCTTCTCTTGCCTGATGAACTAGTTAACAGGTTGATGTTTTATTGTAAGATAAAAGTCTCAAATCTCTCACAAATTTGTCTCTCATATGTATGTAATATATACGGTACCTATTTATCCAAGGAAATGTTGATCCAGTTAACTAATATCGTCTCACTTGTTTTGGCCGCCACGCACTAATTAATCCACTAATGGAGCACATGACCTCTCAAAACTACTGGAGCTCCAAGTGCGAATATAAAACCAAAAATATAAGGTAGAGGGCCCACCTGCAAATTCTATATTGAAGGACCAATGAACTTGCATAAACTTTAGACAAACAAACATTGGAAGATTGCTCTCACTTCTATGACAACATGCCTCTCACAGATTGTGCTCACAAACATTGGAAGAAATTCAAAGATGCAAAGGCCGAAAGTACAAAAACCCTATTACTCAACACACCCAACCACAATATAGGAAATATAAAACTTGCTCAACATACCTTAGCACATAAATTCAAAATTTTCTTATTTCTTTAAAACTTAAAAAAGTCGTACAACTTTAGTAAATAAAAAATATCATGACATGATTGACCTCATAGAACAACAACCCTGTTTACTATATCAATAATGCTAACGGCACTAATTGTGCCAAATTTCAAATTTTATAATAACTATGGTGGCTAATATACATAACGACAGACCTTGTTACAAATTAGGGGTCAAGAAAGTTTAAAATGAATAATAGATGCGTAATGTGATAGATTCATACAGAAAACTAAAGAAGAATGTAGAGGTCACGTTCTCATGCTCACCATCATTGGTGATGACTGAGGACCCAAGAACATTATCCACGTGTACTATGTTGCTATCATGCGCCGGTCTATGTTCTTGGCGCACTTGGTCGTCCAACTTTGAAGGTTTCAACAAAACTGAGATCTACATGGCACTGCGAGAAAAATTTAGGGGGAAGTAGAAAAATAGAAAATAAGATAAAGAAACATTCAAGCCAAAAATTTGCCAACCCATCTCTATCTATCCCATCATTCGCTTCCTTCCTCAATTTCCTTTTGTTGCTTCTCCTTGGAATCCAAAGCTTTAATCTTACCTCCTCCTCAGTTGGCCATCTCTCTCTGTTCTCATTTTCTGTTTTTTTCTTTTTCAACTTTTGCTGCCAATAAATTATTGGCTTTCCTTTATTGACCCACTTCATCTTTCTTCTTCTTCTATCTATAAAGTTGAATTCTTGATTAATCTCTCTGGATTTGGAAGCTACCCCTTTCCCAAATCTCTATCGTTCTTCTCCAATTTTTGACAATTTCAATCTGGGTTCTTTGGAGATTTGGTGCATCGTTTGGAGCAGAAGAGGCAGAGGAGATGATGATGATGACAATGGAGGGGATGATGGATAAGGGTGTATTGGATGATATAATAAGGAGGCTATTGGAAGGCAAAGGAGGAAAACAAGTGCAGCTATCAGAGGCAGAGATCCGTCAACTTTGCGTCAACGCCCGCCAAATCTTCCTTTCTCAGCCTAATCTTCTTGAGGTGCGAGCTCCGGTTCGCATATGTGGTCAGCTCTCTCATCCTCTCTCTCTCTCTCACAGTATTTTTCATGATCATGATGGTAATTTGAATTGTCCAATTACCAGGATCATTTATTCTTTTGTGCTTTCATGCTTCTGGATGATTATGTAAAAGATTGGTATTGAATAAGAATGATGTCGGAATTGATAATTGGATTAAATTGGGATGTAACAATTTTGCGTTTCTCATGCCCTGTATTGGATAATGAACTTTTGGAGTATTCTGTTTGAATTTTGAGAAAAATATGATCGTTCTTATGCTATGTTCATTAGATGAATTGGACATCTATTTGAGTGATCGAGATGTCGCATTGTATGTCATTTTGTTAATTAGATGCAATTTCTGACTAATAATGTTCATTTTCTGCTCAATGATAAACATGAAAGGCAAAGAAATAACTTTATTTCGTAATGGCCAGTTTTTTTTTTAAACTTTGTAAGAGGATTTGAAAACAACTTGATTTGGATGTTCCTTTGCTGCATTTTGAGTACTTGGTATCATTTTGTTTTCTTGGTCCTCTTGTTGTACATCATGGGACAGTGTATCAATGATGCTCTAATGTAGCTTGCATCAAATACAGGGCTGAAATGATAGTTGAAAGAAAACATAACAATTATCTCCTTATATTTCTCTGTGTCCTTGGTGTTCCTAATATTGCAGGCGTCTTACAGGTGATATACATGGACAATACCAAGACCTGCTAAGGCTATTTGAATATGGTGGTTACCCTCCTTCTGCAACCTACCTGTTTCTTGGAGATTATGTGGATCGAGGCAAGCAAAGTTTGGAGACAATATGTTTGCTTCTGGCCTATAAAATAAGATATCCTGACAAAATCTTCCTTTTGAGAGGAAACCATGAAGATGCAAAGATTAATCGAATATACGGGTTCTATGATGAGTGTAAAAGGAGATTTAATGTTAGGCTTTGGAAAATATTTACTGAGTGCTTTAATTGTTTGCCTGTCGCTGCACTTATTGATGAAAAGATACTTTGTATGCATGGGGGGCTGTCACCGGAGTTGGAAAATTTGGATCAAATAAAGGAACTTCAAAGGCCAACTGACATTCCAGATAATGGTCTTTTATGCGATCTGCTTTGGTCTGATCCTGATGCTAGGATTGAGGGCTGGGCAGAGAGTGATCGAGGTGTTTCCTGCACTTTTGGAGCTGATAAAGTTATTGAGTTTTTAGATAAGAATGAACTTGATCTCATTTGCCGGGGTCATCAGGTAATCCTATTTCTATTTGAGGAACTTGAATCCAAGTTACAATACAAATGACGTAACTGTATATATGTGTAGCCAAAATAAGCCTCCCTGCCCCTTCTTTCTCCTTTCCCCTATTAGTTTTATAAATGACGTCCACTGTGTTTTGTTCTAGTAAAAACATTGCAGGCATTACCTCTAGGCGTCCTTATGTGCACAGCCTTAGGACTATTTGCCAAATTATTTTCGTGATCACGTAATCCAACTTGCCCATATTAATGGTTATAATAAGTTTACACTGTAGGTGGTGGAGGACGGCTATGAGTTTTTTGCAAAACGAAGATTAGTCACTATATTTTCAGCTCCAAACTATGGCGGGGAGTTTGATAACGCCGGTGCTCTATTGAGTGTTGACGAAGGTCTAGTGTGTTCCTTTGAGATATTAAAACCAGTGGATAATAAAGCATCCCCAAGTGGTTCTAATTCATCCAAGTTAACTCTTAAAAAGGTATGTGTACCGTTCTTTATTTTATTTTCATGATGTACGTATGATGATATCTAATCATGACGGCGTAATTTTGTGTTTCTTTGGGGCAGCTTCCTAAAACTGGAAAGAACTGATTATTTGGAGATTTCTCACAGCTCAATTAGGAGATACAACAAGCCCGACTGATGCTAGCGAGTTTGGATTCTATTAATAGATGAGCTTGGCAAGAGAGAAGCAGCGCCTTCTTAATCCCAAAGTTGAAGGCTTGATCATATTGAAAGTTTCCGATAATTTTATTGCACAAAAGTTCTTATGAAATTTGTAAATCATAACTGCATATGTTATTGCTTGTGCAGGGAAGAGGTTTTTTTCTGGGTTTAGACTCCTTTTGGTCAAAATTTGCTCATTAGAGCAAAATTTGAGGGTAGGGATTTAGAATGGCTTGCGTTGGTTTTTGTTGAGCATGTGTATATTAAGCTTCATTATAGCATTCCAGAACGTACTTTCACTGGTTTCCTGATAGCCTTTTCGTTCAAACGCAATATAGCGGCTCTCAAATCATATCAAACGAATCATTTCCCTTTTTCTTTTCTTTTTTCTCTTTTTCAAAGTAAATATGGGTTAAAAAGAATCAGGCCAAAAGCAAGCTAATAGTTTCTGTTTCTAGATAATCACAGTTGATACATCTCCAACAGTCGGTACTCATAGGAGTGTATATTTCTGCTCGAGTGGGGGAGCTATAATTTTAATGAGAGGGAACAAAGTTATCGTATTATTAAAAAAAATTTAATACAAGCAACAGTAATTTGGAAGAGAAAGGTTTCTCACACACACTATCATCGTTTTACACGCTCATCAACCCAAAACTTTAAGCTCTTATTGGGCCGGGCTTGAAAAAAATTGGGGTTTTCTGTTCTACATTTTCTTGGGTTAGACTGATAATTATACTGGGCCTAGAACACAAGCGTGTAAAACTACTAGGGCTCCTTTTGGACCACACTTCAACAAAACCCAATGTGTGTGCGGCCGAAGCTCCATTAGAAACAATAGACCCTGACACACTTGATAAAAAGCCCGACACTAGCAGCATCAATACTAATTGTATAAAGCTTCTCAAAACCCTAGCTTCATTTGGGTCTGTCCACTCGGCGATAAGCGGCGTCCCAACCAGAGCAACCGAGCTTCTACACCAACAGCTCCAATGGTCTCTCTCTCTCTCTTCTCTATCTCTATTTGCATTACATGTATGTTACTGTATTTCCATTTGAATTATATATTGCGTTTGGTTCGAAACAGGGTATCGATCTTGTTGCAGGAGGTAAGAGCAAGAAGACCAAGCGCACTGCGCCCAAGTCCGATGATATTTATCTCAAGCTTCTCGTCAAGGTATATACTTTTGTCTTTGTGCTTATTTGCGTTTATACGACTTTTTGTATGTGGGTATGATTTCATTGCCCTTATGTATCTTACTTGAAGAATGCTTGTTGTAAAATATACATATACTAAATATGTTTAGGAATGGAAATATGTGTATCTATAGCAAATGAAAGATTGAATATTTTGTGTTCCATTTTCTGTAAAAATCTCTCATTTTCGGGTTTGAATAATTTGGTTTTTCTTTCTGCAATGATGATATATGTGTATCCCAGCTCATTACGAGACCTTTTGTAGGTCAGGGAATAGACTTAACCCACATCTATCTGAGCCTTTCGCAACTTCGGTTTGTCAAGTCTGATTTATAATGAAAAAGTGCATCTGTTATTTCTTTTAAGGATTTTGAATTACATTCCGATAGAATAGAGCACCGTTTGGTGTAATTTGCTGCAATTTGTTTTTTTAATACTTTGGATCGTTTGAATTTATTTTTCTTTTAGAATTGTTTTCTGATCCAGATTATCTAGAAAGCTGCTTTCTTTCATTTTGTATCTCAAAATTCTTTAGCATTGTTTAATGATGCTGAACTATGTAGGAAATGTTCCCTGTGATGCTTTTAAACCATGCTAATGCTGATTATTGCATGATTATATCTTTAAAAAAATTCTGAGGGAACTAGCTCATATTTTTCAAATTTTGTTCCTTTGAGGTTTGTAACCAGATATTTTTTAGTCGGATTCATGATTTCTCCCTTATTTCTATGCTTTTGTTTTTCTTATTGTACTGTTTTTGTATACTATAATGATATGGATGTGTTGTCTGATCGGATACTTGGTTTTTCCTTAATCAGCTGTACCGCTTTCTTGTCCGGAGAACTGGAAGCAAGTTCAATGCGGTCATTCTCAAACGTCTATTCATGAGCAAAGTCAACAAGGCACCACTTTCTCTCTCAAGGTTGATTCGTTATATGCAAGGAAAGGACAACAAGATTGCTGTGGTTGTGGGGACTGTGACAGATGATATTCGCGTTTATGAAGTTCCTCAATTGAAGGTTACAGCACTCAGGTTTACTGAGACTGCAAGGGCCAGGATTGAGAAGGCAGGAGGAGAGTGCCTAACATTTGATCAGCTTGCTTTGAGGGCACCATTGGGTCAGAATGTGGTATGAACTTTTAGCACCATATAACGTCACTGTTAGTTAAATTAGAAATCTTGTCTCTTAATATCAAGTAAGCTTCTTTTTGCTGCCATTGCAGGTTCTCCTCAGAGGACCAAAGAATGCACGTGAAGCAGTGAAACACTTTGGTCCCGCACCTGGTGTGCCACACAGTCACACCAAACCTTATGTCCGATCGAAGGGAAGGAAGTTTGAGAAGGCTAGAGGAAAGAGAAACAGCAAGGGATTTAGGGTTTGAGCTAATTAGAATTGAAAGTGTTATTTCTGGAATCCAATTTTACTTCTCTTTAGGTGTCTGGTATCGTGTTTACTTCATTACTCTGTTGGGTAAATTTGTTTTCAACCTTGGTTAGTAAAAACTTGCTTCTTTTTTAAACGCCAATAGTTCCTATAATTTCAAAATGGTGTTTCAGTTCACCTGAAAAAGAACGTTGTTTAGTACATTTGGGGAATGCATTATATTTCTAATCCCGATTCATGGGTTATTTTGGTTACCATAATTTCTCCTCATGGTTTGCCTCCCACCGACACTAAACTACTATTCATGCAAACTACTCATTCCATAATGTTGGAAGAATTGATTCTATCAAGTTTCACGTAGCTATACAAACAACTGAAACACCATCAATTAACTCAGAAGCCTCTCAAAACCGATCTAGTTGTGGTTGCATTTTTTGACCGCCGATTAGTGGTAAGGCCTGGGACGTAAGGAACTCCGGAGAGCTTAATCCACTCATCACCCCTAAAGAACTTCCCAGGTGTGAATTGTGCTGCACGTCTCCGGGTAATCTGCTTGATCCCCTGCCATGTCACACGCCTTGCCTTGTTAGCGGCAGGGCCTGTGTTGCCAAATTCTGTGTAGAAGCATGTCCTGAGCCCCCATTGACCCGCCCAAGGCAACCAACCTTCTGGTTGAATCATATCATCAATGTATGATTCCATGATGATGGTCCTCGAATATTCCTTCCATGGACGGCCAAGATATGCCTTGTTCACATTCTTGACAGGGAAGTAGTCGGGATTAGCGGTGATGGTGCTGTTCTGGATGACAATTGCAGATGGCTGGCGCCTTTCTTTCCTGCCTTGAGCTGTCACAATGCAAGACTGGTCTGGCAATGGCTTGCGGACCACGAAAGTGCAGTTTTGGAAGATTGCTGCAGCATCACCAAAGACAAAGTCTATGGTGCCGGAGATGGTGCAGTCGCGGTAGAATTGGCGGTGAGTATGCGTGTAAAGTGTGTCTTGGTACCCATCCATTGAGCACTTGTAGAAGATGGCCTCATCAGCGCTCACCCTCAATGCAACAGCCTGATGTTTCTCTGGACCAGCAGAGTTCTCAAAACCAATATCCATTGCCATGAAGTGGTCTCCGTAGATAGCTGCATGCATCCATTCATTTAAATTAAACTAATGACATGTCTAATTAGATTTAGAGTTCAACAACATAAGCATTTGTCTACTTACCAACAGTGGCAGTACGGTAGGTGGGCGTGCCATCAACAAAATTATGGTTTCCAGTGATCCTGGTCTTATTAGCGCCATCTCCTATCATCATCACATTGGTCATGCTCCTGTTAACTCGGACAGATTCATTGTAGACTCCTTCCTTGATGTAGATGACAAAGGTCTCATTGCCATATTTGGGCACATGTTCTAGCGCCTCACATATGGTCTTGTAGCTCCCACTTCTATCCTTGGAAACAATGGCGTCGGGCTTATTAGCCTTGGGAGCTGGAGCATTGCTGATTGTGAGGAGTTTTCTGACTCCAGCTTCATACCACTCGGGGAGTTCGAGATCCCCGTGACCAAGAATTGGGAGGCCATCAAACGAAAGGAGGCGGCGGCCGCGGCTTGGGTCAGGATTGTTTAAGTCAGTGAGGGCTGAAAAGATTTGGGAGACCATGGCAAGGCCATTGCTGCTCAAACGCATAGAGGTCTTCAATAGAGTCTTCATCTCCTCCCCTGCATCAGTAGAGCTAGTAGTGTTCTCAAAGGCATCCAAGCAGCTCTCTTGGTATGTGATGCTGGCACTCAGCCAAACCTTCAAATCCATGATGAATGTTTTATATTTGTAGAAGTTCTCAGTGTCCCCTAGTCTGTTAAAAGATTGCTTGAGCTCATCAACAGCCAATTCCATGAGCTCTTTGCAGGTGTCAAGGGCCATGGAGGTTCTGGGGTCCTTCTCAAGCTTCTGCAAGAGATAGGATTTTTTGGTAGCCTCATAGATTTGCTTCATTGCAGCCTGGAAGCCAATCTTGATCAGCTGTATCGGGTCGGTGGTGTTTCCAGCTGCAGAGTTGAGGCTACTGAGACATTCTTGCTTGTAATCAGTGGGCTGGCAAATGGCCTTGATGGCTTTTGTTGAAGCAGACTTGTCAGTGGAACTGCCTCTCTTGTCAGAGAATGGGTTTAGGTGGAAACCCTTGTCTATGCCAGCACCAACAGTCAATGCCACCACCATTGATACCAAGAAAAACCCAGAAACCACAATAATAGCAATTCTTCTTTTGGATGTCACTTCTGCATCTTTCAAATACGCCATTTTGGATGGTTTTCGAAGAGAATTTTTCTAAATTGAATACAACAATTAGTCCTTTTCTTTCTCTATTTGTCACAAAATCTCCCAATGAAGCTATGAGGCAAAAGAGAGCTAGCTAGCCCCCTCTGTTGTGTGTTTGGAAATTGATGCATAAGAGAATTGTGAATTTATAAGGGTGAATAGAGGAGGACAGATTTGAATGTTGGTGGTAATAAAGTTGTAACAGTCGCAAAAAAATATGAGGCTTGGAGGGAAAGGAAGGTTCGATGCCAAGCTAGATGTTGTTACTCTCTCTCCAAAACAAGAAAAGGGAGAGGTGAAAAACAGAAGTCGAGTAAAAATTAAACTCAATGGAGAAGGCTTTGTCATCTCACAGAGGACAGAGCATCAATAATATGACCCCATAGTTAAGATTTTTTAAAGTAATTAGAATCACAGTTACTTTTAGGCATGCTAAAAATTAATATTCAATATTAGGTCAGTTAACTAGTCCCCAAGTCGTTTGCACGCCAGCTATCTAAATTGTTAGTAACTTCGATAGTTTGGGGAAGTGTTGAAGAAAACTACCTACGTTTGAAAACTTTACATTGAATTTGAATATACAACTGTAATTAAAAATTCAAATTTAAATTTGTCTAAATTTTCCGAATTTAGAACTAGCCTTAATGTCGGAGTAGAAATTCTTCGGTGTGATATCAACAAAACATAAAATGTGTAATTAAAAGTTTAGAGGTTTCCGACAGTCAATAAATTATAAAAAAAATTCGTGTCGAATTTCTAAATTATGAAGATGATATAAACTTTACAAATAACAGAAAAATGAAATTAGAGAACCAAATGAGAGGTTTCAAGTTGACCATTTATTTTTTTGGTTTAAACTGATAATTAAACAAAAACAATGAATACAAAAATAATACAAAAAGAAAAATTAGACACCACTAATTTTTCTCTTTATTTTCCATTATCTCATGTAAATGAGAAATAAATACTAATTTTTAACTATGTTTGGTCATATATCTGCTACTACTAAGCTAGAGAAGGATACAAATGAAAACCATCTTATTAGAGATGCGATCTATATAATATTAGTCCAAATAATTCCATTAACGATTTAATTTCTCAAACCCACTGTAAACTTGACACCTGTTGATGGCAACCAAGCCCTTCCATCAATGAACCTCCCAACAGTGAAGAAGCTAGCCGCTGCAGCATCCTTGATAATATGGTAACCGGGCCATTTGACCCTCCCGGGTAGCAAAGCACCCGGCCCATAATTCTTATACTCACCATACCACAAGGTGCCCAAAGCAAAGTTGCCGTACCACTCAAGCCACCCTCTGGGCTGCACAAGCCCACTCATATAAGTGTTCATAAAAACAGTCCTAGAATATTGCTTCCATGGCCTGCCCAAATATGTTGGCTGAGTGGCAAGAATATAGCTGTCTTGGATTGCAAATCCAGTGCTTTGATGTGGGTTTTTTCTGCCTTGGGCTGTGATTGTGACCTTTTGCAATGGTAGGGGGACTCTCGTGTAGATTCTGCAATTTTGTAGCACAGCTGCACCGTTGCCAAATATGAAGTCTATGGTGCCATAGATGCTACACTCACGGTAAAATTGACGGAGGGAGTGAGCATAGAGGGTGTCTTGGTAACCCTCCATGCTGCACCGGAAGAAGGCCGATTGGTCGGAGTCGACTCTAAGCGCCACGCCTTGATGGTTTTCCGGCCCTGCCGTGTTTCTAAATGTCATGTCTCTTGCTATAAATCCCTTGCCAGACACGGCTGCAACCATAGTAATATTTAGAAAATATGTCACTTGCATAATTGCATCCCAAGAAAAGAAGAACTTATAGTGCACAAAAATCTTTGAACCATAGACAAAAGATATGTAACATAACATGCTACATTCCTAATAATTAAACTTGATATAGATTGTTGACCTATTCTATGATAATTTAAGCATTTGGGATCCGATACATTCTAATGAAAATACTTCAAAAGTAAAATATAATATAAGAATGGAATATAAGGTACTTACCAACAGTTGCAGTTCTAAATGTAGTCCATCCTTGCATGAAATTCCGTCTAGCCGTTACCACAGTTTGTCCAATCCCATCCCCTACAAACATAATATTGGTTTTCTTCTTCTTCATGTCAATGTTTTCTCTATAAACTCCCTTCTTCACATATATTATGTACCTCTTGCTGCTGTAGTTTGGAGCTGCATTAACAGCTTCTGTGATTGTACGGTACTTGCCACTCCCATCTGCTGCCACAATAGCATGTGCATGCATACCCGATTGTGGATTGGATCGAAGCAGCTCTTGATCACCCTCACTGATCCATGCCGGCAAATGATCGTCTGATGATGAACTTTTATTCACCGGGGTGCCGTGATCTCTAGGAGGCTTAAAGGGTAAGTTATGTAATTGAGTGTACAAGGCCAAGACATTACCAATGAGCTGTGTGACTTGCTTCAAACTTCCCCTGACGAAATCTTCGAGACGTCTATCAGTTCCCTCAAAACCTTCAAGGCAGGTATCTTGGTTACTAAGGGCAGCACTTAGCCAAGCTTTCAAGTTTCCCTCATAGTGTTCATTGTTGTCACCACCTCGGATTTTGTTCATCTCACCCAAAGACCAAGCCAACTCAGAGACAGAGAAGTCTAGGAGCTCTTTGCAATCCTCAATTGCTAGTTGTTCTCTGTAACTGATGGATAAAGAACTGAACTTTGTGATCTTTTGGATTGCAGCTCTTGCTTCATTAAGTGTGTGCCTAATCGCAGCAGTTAGGATTGAAGCAGAATTTTGATTGTCAGGGGCCATAGTTTTGAGCTCAGCTTGCACATTTGTGCGGCATGAATTTTGGTCTTCAATTTCAGTGCAAGTTTGCATAACCATGGATTGAATGGAGTCTTTTGAAGAAGTAACTCCATATGAAAAACATGAAAATGAAGATAGAATAATGAGAACAGACAGAAAATTGGGTAAGCCCATCTTTGGTTCTGTTGGAGGGAGAAAGGAAATGAATTTTGTGGTCGTATGAAAAGTATAAAATTTATTTATACCTGAGGGAATGAAGAAATATGGGAATGGCTTGTTTATAGAGGAAAGGTTTTGTGCTTGGAGTTATTAATTCACCTTCTTTTGTGCTTTCTCTCTAGACAAAGTCTGACTCTAAGTCATGCTTTCTTTTTTAGGGCATAGCCCCTAATATTCCATGCTTTTTGGGACCGACACGTTAGGCTGCCTTCTCAAACAAGTTATCCGTTTCACACTGCTTTACATATAATACTTCTCTTCTGTTATATTGAACCCATCCATCTTAATTAGGGCTTAATTAATATAATTATATTTCCACTAAACGTGAAATGAGTGCTAAAAGGTGTGTTAGATGACTTCTAAGAACACTTGAGCATATCAGTTTACTTTGGGGGCAAAAAAGTTGTATGTTATGTACTAATTTTAATCCACCACCTTTTCCTTTCTTTTCTTTTTCCTTCTTTTTTCTTCTTATACAAATGATGTTGGGAAACGAGGAGTCGAACCTAGGATACAATCCACCACCTTTTCTTTTCTTTTTTTTCCCTTTCTTTTTTCTTATTATACAAGTGATATTGAGAAATGAGGAGTCGAACCTAGGATGCATAGGTAAATGCTCTTAATCACTTGAGCTACAAACCTCTTACATTTAATTAATCCACTTGTATAATGGAAAATGAGGAATCAAACATAGGATGCATAGATAAATACTCTTAACCACTTGAACTACAAGCCTCTTACATTTAATTAATCCACTTGTATAATGGAAAATGAGGAATCAAACATAGGATGCATAGATAAATGCTCTTAACCACTTGAGCTACAAGCCTCTTACATTTAATTAATCCAAAATTGCTAGCAAATATGCCATCTTTAAAAACAATTCAAATGGAAGGCGCACACAGTAGCGGACCTAATAAGGCGAAAAGCCATCACAGGTGCTACATATTGCACCTCTCCTACTCCTTGGAGTTGCATAGTAGGTGTTCAACGAAAAGCCTAAGAGAAGTCTTATTGCGCGTTGTCTTAATTTTTTTTTAAAAATCCTAGCCAAGGGCTTTTTATAAATAAATAAATAAAAGGAAACCTGCCACTGCTTGGGCTTTAATAAAGCTTGCACAATTCCTTATTTAAGTGGGATTGGGAGTTCTCTTTGTAAATAACCAATTTAACATCACCTAATTTTATCAAGTGTGCGTGCAAGACAAGAATTCTACGTTTTTATTTTCCATCTGCGTGTTTTTTTCTATTTTTTTTTTCTTATTTAGCTCTCTCTGTATTATACCTCCACCAAAAAAATTAATGAATCCGCCGGTGGGCGCACATAGTCCAGAAAATAATCTTTGAGTGAATATCATGAAAGATTGTGTATGTACATTCTCATCCCAAGCCTAAAAACAAAAGTACAAAAATGGTCATCGTTTCTCATGTCAGTATCCCTCGTTTGTAAAACTTATCACCACCTTCCTCTGGTGAATAACTAATACTTGGTTGCCTAGTAACGTGACCTGCACCATCTGATGCTATAATTGCCTTTGCATTCCAATACCAAGGTTGAAGGTATGGTGAAGAAATAGATGAACTTGAGGAAGGGTGAAGTACCACAGAACCCCAATCTCTAGTCCCGAGTTTTACTTCCTTTAGTCTTCTTCTGATTAGCAAACATCCAACATCTTCTTTTTTCATCTCTGATACACTTCTTAGTATAGAAATGCATAGAAGAAGCACCAATACTGCATCTTCTTCAGGCATCAATTCTGCTACCAATAGCTTCCAATTTAAAAGAGCTGTTGCTCGTCCGTTTGGATTATCATCTGTGTACCGGACAAGCGTTAGGAAGCCCTCTTCTTCTTCATCTTCTTCTTCCTCTTCACCTTCTTCCTCATTTTGCCACTCTTCATCTTTGGTCAGTGACTTTTTTTTCTTTACTTGATACTGCATTTTCCGTCCTTTCAACAGCTTAACCTGCAATATATGATTGGTTTTCAAACCAAATTATGCGAAACTATATACATATGCATGGACTGGAGAAAAGAAATTGCCAACGTACCGTTGATTCTGCAGCTGGATTTTTTAAACCAAAACTCAGACCTGATTTTGATGATGACAGTTCCCACTGTATCATGAGTTCGTCTCCTGTTGAAAAATTCCAAGCAGCTTTCCATTGTTCTGGTGGTTCTTTCGGTATGGCTGTTCCTACCAGTTTCACTGTACTACAACGGCAGAAAAATGTTTACAATTTGATTCCAAACAAATGCAATTAAGCACCAACTGTAAACAGATAATAGTCTTTAAGAAGCCCATGCAGATATATACAACATACCCGGGGCTCTCCCAATGGAACCAGCAACATACGACCAAGAACCTTCTCGAATCTCTATAACCCTATCCTCCCATTTCACAGCTGATGGAGTTTCGCCTCCTCTTCTCCAAAACCCTTCTCCCACCCTGCAATTAATGTGTATCCAATTAAGTAACTGATACAATGTTGTCTGAAAAAGGTCGTAACTGTCAAAAGATTAAAATTGTCCTTCCCCTGATAAAAAAAGATAAGCTGTTAGAACTTAACCTTATTCGAATCACAAAACACTCTCTCCCTGCATGATCAAGAACAGTGCGAGACAACCACCGGCCTTCTTGGGGACGATACTGGTTCATTCTCAGAATCAGATCTGATATCATTGCCCCAGAATCATCTGTGACACGGTCTGGCACACATTTCAACAGGTATGGTGCTTGAACTGGTGGAGTTATTGAAGCAACAATTTTAACTTGTTGATCTTCCTTCTCCAAAGTTAGAGAGGGTGCTCTAAGTAAGTCATTCCAATGGAATGTAACAGTCTCTTGCACACTACTTCCTTTAAAACATGAGCCACCACGCTTGCGAATTTCAAATATGACTCCTTTGGTTCCAAACTCACAGTAGAGATGCCAAGCTTTTTGCCATGATGAATAGGGAAAGTCAGGGACGGGTTTTTCAAGCTTTAACTCCCTGTGACACCTCACCATTCGAAGACGAAGGACATTGCGTGTCATATCCTCTTG
Source organism: Prunus dulcis (assembly GCF_902201215.1). NCBI lineage: Eukaryota > Viridiplantae > Streptophyta > Magnoliopsida > Rosales > Rosaceae > Prunus > Prunus dulcis. The sequence continues at coordinate 27,115,009 of NC_047655.1, read as the reverse complement.
CATTCCCTTCATCTTATCCCTCAGCCTGACAAACACACAAACCTACATTGAGGTATCAAGGTACCATCAGTGTAATAAAACTGAGATAAAAACAGATGTCTTAACTTACTTACTAATCTTCTCTAGTTCCTTTTTAAGCTTTTGATGAACTTAAAATATAAAAGCACGATAGAAGCATATTAAAAGTTCAGAGGATGTAATTTGAGTAGAAGTTAATTACTACAAGAGAAGAAGACAATTTCAAAGCACTAGTCAAACAGTCATAATCAGATTGAAAGATACACAACTGTTGGCATTCCTCTGTTTCTAAGTATAAGAATATTCTTTCTTAATTTTCATAAAATTGCTATTTGTGATAATTTTCTTTCCTTTACTTTTTCATGCAAATTTCTCTAATGCATGCCCCACTGCCAGTCTTATCAATATATGCAAACCATCACTCACTTTGGGCCCAGAGGGGACTTCCATTGTGCCTATTTCACCAAGTGGAACTTTTGGTCCTCCATCTACCTCATGATTTCTTTAAGATAGGGTCGGCAAAGTTAGGTGTAAGAGAGAGACAGAGGAAGAGAATGCAAAAACTGACCTCAAGTAAGAATCTGGGATGCATTGGCTTGTATTTCGTATTGACATCTGTATCTGATACCTCCCAGTAAACTGTCGGCTTGAATGAGACACCTCCATCCAATTCCAAAGCTATTTCTCCACCAGCTTTCTCATACGGTTGATCAAACGTCCTCTCCCAAAGCTTCTTGGTCTCTTCCACCTCTTTTTCCTTGACGGTGGCCCACAAGCTTACCACCTTCTCCAAATCACCTTCCATCTCTTTCAAATCTTCAGCATATACTGTTGGGTAACTCTGCTTCATATAAAACAGAGTGAGAAACCAAGAAGTAATTTAATCAAAAGGAACTGTAAAAATTCAATCTTTTAATTTTGGCCATAATAAAAATAACCCAAACCGCACCTGATGGGATAGCCACATGAGCATAATATCAGAGGCAGGCACCAAAGAAGAACACAAATCAATGGAGCTCTGCACCATGAACAAAAACCTCTTGTACCTCTGTCTTGCTGCTATCAAATACACAATTTCAGCCCTGTATGGCTCTGAAAATTTCGAATACAAAAATCTATTCTTTTTCACTTCCTCCAAAAGCTCTTCTTCATTGGCTGCTTCTGGAACCCTCACATCTGAATCAGAATCAACTTCATTCTCAAATGGCTCATTTGGGTACCTTCTGACCCATAATTCTCTGCACCTCATTAATGCGTACTCTTCGTTCTCTTCGTCAAAAATGGTTGCTTTTCCTATCAATTTTGAGAACTTTGACTCACAGTATTGCCTGTAATAAACCTGACAGAAAAACCCAACAACCTTAAAAAATTTACATAAATGAAAAATTCAAACTTTCCCAGCAGCCAAAGAAAACTTTAAAAGAAGCATACCGGATTCAGAGTGTGACAGAACCAAACCCACTCAATGTCTATAGGAGGATGAATCGTAGGAGGAGTTGTTGACTCGACCGTCAGATCAGAAACCAACGGCATCCAAAGCTCATTGTACCTGCAAAACCAATCCAGAAATCTTTAACATCCACCGTCCGATCAGAATACTTCATCAAAAGCTCAGAGCTAGAGTTGACCATGACCTTCTTATGGCTTCAATAACCGTTGGCTTCTGGTGAAGCCACTGAGACTCGGCCACAGTTCTCAGGAATCCGATATTTCGCCGGGCGGCCGATACGAGATCCAATCCGACTTTGAAGGTCTCCACTTCCGATATCTCGCTGAAACTTCTCGCGGACATGTTGCCGAGAATTTCTGAGCCGCCGCTGCTCAACGACATGTTGTGGTGAGAGGGAGAGCTCTGAGTCGGACACGGAGATCGTTGGAGTTTGGGCATTTAATAATGTCCGAGGAACAGGGAATATAAGCATACGACAAAAGAAAATCAGTGGGTGTTTAAGTGGAAAGGTTGAGACAGGTGGCGAGTTAGATTTAAGTTTTCCAGGTGGAGGTGTCTGAATCCTGAAGCAGAAGAGGGTTTTCCCACCAATAAAAAATTAAAAAAGAAGAAGGGCTTCGATGATTCGGTAGCTTTAATCATTAGATGGTCTTAAAATAAGATTAGGATTAGGATTAGCTTGGAGATAATGTATTTTTTTTTTGTGAGAACGAGTGTGGTACATGAAAAATGACTAAGTCGTAGAGGATTACGCAAATTCATCTACACATATAGTTTATTTTCTTCTGTTTAAGATAGTTAAAAGGAACCATAAACTCTTAATAGATTAATTTAATTGTGAGTTTAAATTCGATTACAATCCCAATAATTTACATCTAATTGATTCAATATGTTTCAAAGACAAATCAAAAGAAGAAAAAAGTACGTAAAATAACATGAGAAAAGGAATAATTTCAACAAAATGTAAGCCTTAATGGACAAGGTGAGAAATAATTAATGTTGCTAGCTTAGTTAGCATTATCTATATGCTTTCAATCTTGTTGCCTGGCTTAATTGAAACAATACTATTCACGTAAGGAACCGCTTGGATATTGGTTGGCTCTCCCAATCCATGGCGGGGGACATGCTTGAGCTTTTGTGTATCAAGGCTATAGTTTACCACATCCCCATTAGTCGTAACCATAAGAAGCTCCTCATCTTTCCAAAACACCAATGGAGCCTCGACCCCTTTTTCCAGGGGTCCTATAGCCAAGTGCTTTATCCACAAACCCTTAGCACCTTTCAAGTCTTCATCCAAGACCCACAAGTCTAAGGTTTTAGGAGCTTCGTTTTCCACCGGGTAGGTCAAGAGAACCAGAGAGTCTTTCCACACTGCAATGCTTGTGTATTCATATGCATCTGGGCCACTCTCCGGAAGAGCTATGTCATGAAACACCTCCTCGCTCATGTCAAACGAAAGGATGACATTTCTTTCCTCCGTCCAGTACGCGATCCAGTAAAAGAATCCATTGAAGTACATCTGGTAAGACGGGTTTAGAGAACCATGAGGCTGGATGTCAACAGGGATCTCTCTCCAAGTATCGGCAGCCAAGCTGTAAACCTCTACTTTGGAGGGGTGCTGGGTAAAAACCCCGGAGACAAATTGTGCAGCTCGAACAACTTTGTAGTCTTTCGAATTCGGATCGTACCCGAACCCCACGCATTTCGGGTTCGATTCTATCTCGTCATCGTCATCTTCTTCATAATAATCATCGTCTTCATTTTCTTCAACTTGTCGTGGAACTCGCGGAGGCAAAAGAATGCAAGACTTGGGAAGAACTCTATATTCCTCGAGTGCTGGATTGCATAAAACAATGTCCTCGCTGTTAAAAGTATTGAGGCAGATGAGGCCATCACAAGAGCCTGAAATTTCTAGGCTCAATGCGTATCCTCTCATAGGCGGCGGAACGACATGGTTCTCAATCTCAAGACCGTCGTCGACAAGGCTGCCGAGATTAAGCGAGGAGAGTAAAATGTCCCTTTGGTTACTGTCGGGGTTGAAGAGAGTAGCTCTAACTGCCTTCTCGTCGTCCTTAATGGTGGGGTCCGTGAGGACATTGTGCTTGAGGAGGACGCAAGTGGAGGAGGTGACTTTGTTGTCCATAGAAGTGGAAAGGTGCTGGTCTACAAAGCTAGGTTTATCGATTAGGTCATGCCACGACTTGAGGACGCATCTAAATCGCATCAGAGACTTGGGAGGCAGTCTCGACAGGATATTCCCCATCAAATCTTCAGAAAATTTGCTCAACGTTGCCATTTCTCTCGTCCTCTGTGCTTGTTTCCTCTATACAATATATCTCACATCACAGATATGAACCAGTTTCATGTACTCTTGGTCTAGAAAATCAAATAGGAAAGAACAAATTAAGATGGAGAATGAGGTGCATGATGCATGCAAATGCGAGAAAAGGGCAGAGAGAAAAGAGGAGGAGGAGGACCCAATCATTGATTAATGTTGAGGCTGGGAGAGAAAGGAGGTGACAAGACTCTCCACAACACAAGTCCATGTCCTTTCCCTCTCTTATCTCCTTTGAAAAGATCAAACTTAAATTTACAGGAGGATGCTAGGAGAGATACGTACGTCACTAAATAATGTCAGCATATACATATTCAAACTCATTCATTAGGTTCATTCTTACTTGAATGAGAATTCTTTAATTTTGATGTTGTCATTGCAACTAAATGCAAATAATAATTGAAAGTTTACCTTCCTGCCACCATATCAATTAGATTTGGACTACATAACCTGATAACCAACTCTTTGTTAATTAGAGGAATAAGCAATTAGACATATTAATCTGAATAGAATTTCAACATGATCCGACGGCATAAATTTCTCCCACATGCTATCCACATCAGCCATTGTGTGAAACGACAACAAAACTAACAAACAACGACATGCATCTCCAGGAGATGTAAGTGATAAAAGGGCTAACGACAAAAGACACTCTGCAGGTTTGGGATGGTTCTCAATTTGGACCCCATGGTATCAATTTTATCAATGTAAACCCTTACGTTTGCGTCCAATTTCATCATTATGTTAAGTTGACCGTGTGGTCAATCGTTAAATGCTGACGTGTTTACTATGAGACCCACCTACTAATCAACCAGTTCCTAAAAAAATTTATATAAAATAATAAAATAACATAAATTTTATTTTAAAAAGTTACAATAGTAAAATAAATAAATAAAAACTAATATTTTAAGCTTAAAAATTTAAAAAGAAACTTACAAATTGATAAAGCCCACGTAATGGGAAAAAAATCTATTTTTTTTTAAAAAAACTTACAAATTATAGCTAGCCGCCTTTATATTTATGGTACAAATGCATATATCTTGGGAAAAGAAAAGGAAGAGTATTGTTGGGTCGGTGAAAAGCCCAAACCGGAAAAGAAACAAAAAGGCCCATATCATAACCGGGCAAATGCGAAAAATGGCCTTCTCAAATCTTTCTACAATCAGATCTGACTTCCAATTCCAAGCGAGAAAGCGAGAGAGCGAGAGGAAGTCTGAGAGAGTAGAGAACTCCTAGGTTCCGTCGCTCGCGTCTCTGGGTAGACGACATTCGAGAATGGAGCCCTATGGCAAAATACGAACCCTAAATCATTTTCATTGCCTTGTCAGGAGCTTGATCCGGATACGAATAAGGCCATGATTTAGGGTTTCGGATGGTGCAAGGAGAACGGTGAGATTGTTGGTCTCTGCGTCGACGATGAAGATGACAACAATCCAGAATGTAGCCATGTCGCGCGGATCACGATCTGTCTCAGATTACGGTAAGAGTCTGAATCACTGATTTAAACCCTAATTTTGAGTGCTAGATTTACACTAGTAGCAAGAATCCATTTTATACCTGTTTGGAGAAAAAGAAAAGGTTCAATTTCCCCTATGTAGGCAGTTTTTGACTATTTTTTAATCGGAATATTTTGATTAGTTTCTGATGTAAAATACTTGAAATTTGTGTTCATATATATATCTAACTTTGTTTTTACTTTAGCCTCTGTGCTTAATATTTAAACACTACTTTTGGAGTTTCAACCATTGTTAAGTTGATTGAAAACGAGCATTCGGTTTTCAATTTGTCTACGGAACATGCACGAATAACTCCCTAGGGTATTATGCGCTTTAGGTTTTCATTTTATAAGTTGGACAGTTTTTTAGTTCTATATTGTTTAGGGCTTAAGAGTTATATTATGGATTACTTTTTAAGTATCTGTAGATTCCATTATGGAGCTCGCCTCATATGATGTGGTGGTTTGCTGGCCTTCTGGTCAATGATGCTTATAATGCGTAAAGTCTCACATTTTGATGTCTAGTCATGCATCCAAGCAGGTTATCTTACCTGACGGTCATGCATCCACTTTTAGCACACCCATTCTCTTTCCCACACCTTACTCGGACAGGATCTGTTCTATAGTAATCGTACCTCTGTATCCTTGATTTCTAAGGAGACAGGAATCGTAATAATCTACATGCTTGGCTTCTGTTTGATGCGTCTAGTACATGTGTGTGTGTGTATATATGAATCATTAATGGCTGGCATTTTTACATTTCTATGCACAAAATTGATTTGGTAATGAGAAAAGGCCCTTTATATTCTTGGCAGACTTTAGTTTCCCCCCTTTTCTTCTTTGTGGTTCTTATTCCTTATTGATGAATGTGCAGGTCATACATTTAACCGAGCCCACTGAGCCTCATTGACGTTCGAGTTTGGTTATGGGATGTTACATTTTACGGATGGGTTTCCTTCAAACAATGTACCAGTTGCTTAACGTTGTTTCAGAGGTTTCTGTCCTGCCTCTATAATGCATTCATTCTTCCTTTTTTCTTGCTCCAACTAAAGTTTCTTGTTTAATTAAAAAAAACCTTTTTAAAAAAAAATTTGAGGCATGAAAGTGATATCATTTGGTTTTACGTTACTTGATTTTTTCTTTGGGTCGCTATCCAAGTGTGTGACACTTTGTTCTACTTCGACTTACTTCTTTCTCATTGGTCTTGCAGGCGTTTTTCAAATTTCCGTCATTGTTTGCAGTTTTTTTTCCGCATTGCATGGTCTCTTTGTGTGTGTGTGTGTGTGTGTCTCTCTCTCTCTCTCTCTCTCTCTCTCTCTCTCTCACATCTCTCATCCGTCTCCTCATATCTCCTTTCATAAGTTTCGGTTTAGGCGGTGGGAAAATGAAGGCAAAGGATGAAAGTCAAATGAGAAAGAGGATTGGAGTTGAAGCACAGCTGGCATGGTTTTTCCAAGTGTTTTTTAATCTCTTTTTTGTTTAGTTTGTTTTAGTTCTATGATTGAGTATTTCGAATTTTTTTTTTTTTTTTCAATTTGCAGTCGATATTTTAATTTCTTTTAAAATGGAAACGTCATTACATGTTAGGAGTTACACACTGGATGACTGAATGGTCGGCCCCAAAATCCCAGTAGGTCTGGTGACTCCCAGTAGGTCCGATTCCGTGTTTCAGTATCATCAAATTTTCTCTAGTATTGTTGATGGCGGATCCATTCACCATTACAAACTCATTATTTTAAAAATTGGGTAGATTGATAAAAAATTTCAATTTAGTAACATCAAATTTGATATAAGCGGCTCAATATTTCACCGCTTGAGTTATAAACTTGCAATAAATAGGCCCCAAAGCTCCAGAAGTGGGTCCCGAAAAGTGAAATTTCCCCAATAACAAAGGCCCAGACAAGCAATTGCATGAAAGTCAGAGCATATGTCGGCCCCACAACCCGACAGCGGACCAATAAATTGAATACAGGCTCACTAACTTCAAGGCAGGCCCAAATATGGGCCCAATTACCTAAAAAAAGGCCCCAAAAATCTCTCCAATAACACTCAAATGGGCTCAGAACTCGGCCCAGTAACTTGAACACTAGCAACAAATCGGCCCAATAAAGCCCAAATTGTCTCTGGACCCTTCAATGGGCCTATTTTGTCTTTTATGGCCCTATATGGGGCCTATTTTGTCGTTTACATGCTTTAAATGGGCCTTTTTTGGACTTTAGTGGGCCTATTTTGTCGATTATGGGGACTTTAATGGGCTATTTTGTCGTTTTTACTCAATTAGGCCTATTTTGTCCTTTTCTGGCCCAATATGATGCACATTTTGTCGTTTCTGAGCACTTTACTGGGCCTATTTTGTCGTTTCTGAATCCTTTATTGGGCCTAATTTGTCGTTTCTGAAGCATTTATTGGGCCGAATTTGTCTGTTTTTAGACTTTACTGCGCCTATTTTGTCGTTTATGGTAATATATTGGGCCTATTTTGTCTTTTCTGAGGTTTTACTGGGCCTATTTTGTCGTTTCTGAGGCTTTTATTGGCCCAAATTTGTCTTTTCTGAGTCTTTACTGGGCCTATTTTGTCGTTTTCAGAGGCTTTATTGGGCTTAACTTGTCGTTTCTGAGCCTTTACTGGGCCTATTTTGTCGTTTCTGAGCCTTCTCTGGGCCCATTTTATCGTTTCTTGGCCTTTATTGGGTTAATTTTGTCGTTTATAGGGCCTTTATTGGGCCCATTTAATCGTTTAAAGGGACCTTAGTGGGCCTATTTTGTCGTTTCTAAAGTTTCATTGGGCCTCTTGTAAATTAATAGGTCTTTATGGGGCTTCCAGTGGGCCAATTTTGTCGTTCGTGAGCCTTTTAGTTGGCCTATTTGGTTATTACTAGGCCTTCCAGTGGGCATATTTTGTCTTTATTGAGCGACTTTTGGTCGTCTTTCACGTTGTAGGCCCCTGTTTCACTTGTTGTGCGCCAACTTTTGGGTCCAGTTTCATGTTATTGGTACCTGCTATCTAATTGTTTTTGTTTTCAGTAATTCATTGTCCTTATTCATTATATGAGCTGAAAAAATTAAAAAATTAAAAAACAAACGCGCGCGCACACAAAAAAAGCATTCCGTGCTGTTCAATATCCCAACAAGATCCCAAGCCTTCTCAGCAGCGACCTTTGCTTCATCTTAAACAAACCTATGCCTTCTCGGCAGGGACCCGTTTGCATTTTCAACCTTTACATAAGGGCTGTTAAAAAAAAAAACAGATAACCAAATTAATTCATATAAACAGAAGCATAGCTGCAGAAAAGAATATTATTGGCAAAAAAATACAGATGAAAAACCGATAAAATAACACAAAGGTGTAAATTTCTTGGAACGAGTTAGCAACTTTTGGGCCAAAATTGCGGAAGTACTGATCCCCGAAAATTGATATCAGAAATACTAGTCCCTCCCAAATTGCAATTTCTGGGGGTGGAACCGAAAAGTTTGGGCCTAGACAAAGGAAACCCAATAAGTACCGAGCAGCCAAGCCAACTAGCTAAAATGAGGCCCACAGCAAACACAACATATACAACAAGAGATATTTAGTGATATACCCATTTCTAGCACTAATATTATAAATAAACCCTACACAATTGAATTCCTATAAACAAACCAAAAAAAAACCCAAAAAATGATAGCTAGCCTTATTGAATTTAATATTAATTATTAAATTACTTTGATGCCCTATTGAGTGCTTTGGGTATTTTTATGAGATTTTGGGGTTGGGCTTGTTTTAAAAAATTGATGGCAGTTTTGTAATTTATAAGAAGTTAAAAGCTTTTTTGTTATGTTGTAAATGGGTTTTGGGTGTGTTTCTAAAGTCCATTTTATATAGGGTATTTTTATAATTTAGGCCCCCATATTGGGTATAATAGTGAATCTCCCATAAAACAAACCTGAACAGAGGAAGACTATACAATGTAATATAAGATAAGAATCCTATTACTAAGACTTAAAAAGAAGATCCCTCAAGGGTATTTTCATACTATACTTACAATATTATAGTTAGTTTAGTTATATATTTTTTCATCCCCACAAACAAGACGTTAACGTCAAGGCACAAACCCTTTAGAACACTTGTAGCAGCCTCTGGTAATAACTAACACGGTTACACCTCAACAAAATCTATTATGATTTTAAGCATGAATTCTACATAGCATACAAAACTATGACCATTATCATATTCAGGCTGCTACAGCCTATACTGTACCGCAAGCAAACCCAAATATTTGCCTCAGCATTCATCATAACTTTAAAACTTTACTTCCTATATATTCTGAAGCTACTTCACACATTGCTTTCTAATATTCTAAGGCTCTCTCGCTTACTCTAACAAAGTAAACATACAAAACATAGAATTGCAGCTAAAACATACCATGCAACAAACAACTTACACAATTTAAACACAAGTACAAATACGATTTCATGTGTGTTTTGCTTCGCAGTGAGAAACCACACTAGTAATAATGCATGAAAGAGACCTTTTTCTAAAAGGATTAAAGGGACCATGCCAACTTTGGCCATCGATGAAAGCCATTCGCTTTTGCCACACATAATTTATAGGCAAACGATAAAAGTCAGTAACAACAGACATTGCACCTTATGAATTGTCATGTTACCCAACACTTGAGCGTTCTAATTGAGAAATTCAGCAGAGTCCAAACTAAAACTTTCAATTCCGAACAAACCAATCGATTAAAGACCAAAAATTCAAACATTCACCTGAAGATCTTCGCTGGAAGTGGAAGCTATGCAATGAATGGGTCTGAAGATGCTTCTCTTTACGCAACCCAGCCAAGGTCTCGGAGATCGAGGCCGATGACAAGCTTCTGCGATCTAAAACAAGGTAGTAAAATGAAATGATAAATTAAGGTTAGGGTTAGGATTTGAGGCATGCTAGAGATTGACGAATTTAAAGAAAAGAGTGGGAGACTTACATTTCATGCAAATTTCTCGCAGATCGAGAGCACCAAGGCCGACGACGACGGTTCGTATGCACAAATTTCTTCGATCTAAAACAAGGTAAAATGAAATGGTAAATTAGGGTTAGGGATAGGTTCTCAGGAGTTAGGATTTGAGATGCGCTAGAGATTGACGAATTCAAAGAAGAGAGTAAGAGATTTACGCTACGCTTTCGAAAATTTCATGCAAAGTTCCCGCAGATCCCTCGTGATGCGAACACCAAGGGCGACGACGACGACTGTTCGTATGCTGGCCTCCCCATAAACCTCCATCTTCGAATCGTTAGTCCATGTCGGCCTCCCATGTCCTCCATTTTGCAGCAAAATCTCAGAATCTCCGATGGAAATGAGCCGACGTCTCTAGATCGAGATAGTTCAGCAGAGAAGTCTCTCTCAGTCTCAGATCAAAATATCAGAAGCGATCTACGGTGAGGCACAAGTCGAACGAATGATCTAATTAAAAGGCACTGGCTGCGCTGGGATTTATTCGGGTCGGGTCTCATCGGTCTTCTTGTGGATTAAGCCCATTCATTGTGTATTGTTATCCGGCCAGACCCATTCCCCGTCTTCTATGATATCTGGGCCCCTCACTATTTGAAGAGAAACGAGGTGACGGACTCTCCACAACAGAAGTCCATGTCCTTCCTCCCCTCTCTGATGAAAGATCAAACATATTCACATGAGGCTGTATATCTTTTAATTGTTCAGGAAGCTTAGCTTAATTTGCGTATAAATTGAAAAGGGGGATATTAATTTAGACCAATCATAGTTCTTAATCATGTTACAATTTTGTTAATATTAATTTTTGTTGCTATTTGGCTAGTTATGTAGCTTAATTACAAATATAATCCTCTGCTTCTTTCTTTTTTTTGTTTTTTTTTTTTTGTTACAAATCTTGTATTTGTGTTTTTGTTTAATAAGACTTTATTTTAAGATATGTTGGAAATATATTTAACTCTGAGCGCTGAGTTCGAATTCCTCTCCCTGTAGTTTAGATTAGATTAAATTAATTAGAATATCGTTTGTATAAAAACAAAAACAAAAAACTATGAGTATTTTGTTGGTCAACTAACTATGAGTAGTAACATATCAAAATTTGTATAATTCATCTCATAACATCAAGCAGATAGCAAATCACTCCAGTAAAACAATATTACGCTTCGATTAAAAAAACAACATTACACATGTCACCGAACAGAGCAACAACAAAGGAAGATCGTACACTAGAACCGCCGAATATCTTTAGGAGGCTTGAAATTGAGAGGATGGGTTTCTGGAGTGGCATTTTGGTCCTTTTTCCACATTTTGATCGTCTTATCAGCTCCGCTAGTGACCAGCCTTGTACCAGTGACATCATAGGAAAGAGCATATACAGCAGCTTCACCGTCCAGCGAGCCAGGCTGCGCAATTGTTTGCGATTGTTGAAAATTATGACCGCTCTTCCAATCCCAAAACCACACACTCCCATTGTCACCTCCAGTTGCCATGACACCATCCCGATTCACAGCCATTGCATTAACTATAGTTTTCTGCTGAGACAGCATGTTGTGCAAAAATTCGCCGTTCGGAAGGTCGAACTTCTTCACGTTGTCAGCGGATACAGATGCGAAAGAATTGATATCTTTAGGATGTTGCGCCATTGCACGCACAGATTTCTTATGGTGTGTAAGTGTTGACATTGTTGTCCCATACCTAAGGTCCCAGAGCTTGATGGTCGAGTCATGGGAGCCAGTGACAACTTGTGGATCTGTCGGTCGAGTAAAAACTGAGCAAACTGTGTCGTCATGCCCCGACAATGCAAATACTTGCACCTTGCTTCGAATATCCCAAACCCGGCACACAGAATCGCGTCCACCGGTGAGTAAAATATCAAGCGTGGGATGAACCGCCAAGCAATAAACACCGCTGAGATGGCCGTGATATGAACGGACAACCTTGTTCTGTTCGAGGTCCCAGCATTTAACTAGCTTGTCATCGCCGGCAGAGAACATATAGGTGTTCCTGCTGCTAACAGCAAGTCCTCGTACTTGTTCAATGTGTCCTGTCAGTGACAGCTGTAGGGTTCCGGTTCCTACATCCCATATCTTGATCATGCGATCTGCAGAGCCGGTGCAAAACCATTTGTTGCTTGGATCAAAGGCAATAGATCGTACCCATCCCAAGTGGCCGCTAATGACCCTGTACATCTTCCAAGGAGCATGCCAAACAGGACGTGGCCATCTGCCTGGAGTTCTTTCCATTAAAGCCATCTCACTTGGAGCCCTAGTTGGAGAAGGCGAAGCGAGAGAGACAAGAAAGTCCTAGTTTCCGAATGTGATTTGCCCGCAAAAAGGAATGAATGGCTCCGTATTTATAAGGTGCGAAAGTTCCTATTATAAGTAGGAAAGCCTAAAGCCAAGTCCTTTTTGGTTGAGGAAGCCTTTTCCCTTCGAATTGGGCCTTAATTGAATACAGTGTTGGGTTTCTAACAATGGGCCCAGTTGTTGTCAACTACCCAAATCAAATTTGTAATTCATGCAAATCCCTAGGGTCATAATGGGCAATTAAGAAAACTTATGATACCCTTCTTATATATCGGCTTGAACCCTATTATTTCAGTCACCAGGTTGTGGCCGTCGCATACGCTCTTCTTCCGTCCTCCTCTTCCAGGAAAACCTAGGAGTCTTTCTTAAACCTTTTCTTCTCTAGTTCTTGATCGATTTTCTGATGTAGGGTTTTACTCTGTTTTCTTTCTTTCTGTTAAATTATCATTATTTATTAATTATGGTTTTGCAATGATGATGAATGATAATCCCAGCTCTATGAGACCTTTTGTGGTCCGGGAATAGGATAGATCCAATACATCTGAGCCCAGAAAAACATTCTTAATCTTAATTTTTTTTATGTTTACGTTTAATCTGTGTTCCTGTGGTTTAGGTTCCATTTATTTCATAAACTTGTGCTAATATTTATTTTTTTCTTCTTGGTTTTGGATGATTATATCCAATTTTCTGATGTAGGGTTTGCTTTGTTTTATTTCTATTTAGTTAGTATTATTATTTTTGCAATGAGGATAAATGTGAATCCCAGCTCATTATGAGACCTTTTGTGGTCCGGGAAAAGGCTCTATCCACATACATCTGAGCTCACATAACATTCCCAATATTTTGTGTTACAGAAAGGCAAAGTTTTTATTTGATGTTTATTTGTTCTTCCAGTATCGTTTCCTTTTGGCAATGCAACTATGCTCGACTTTTAATTCATGCAGCAATGAACTTTGCTCGTGGAATTGACAAGAGTTATTTACACTGAACTTTGCTCGTGGAATTGACAAGAGTTATTTAACACTAACAGTCCTGAATTTAACTTTGCTCGTGAAATATTAAAGGAATGAGATAACAAGTAACAAATATATGCCACTTTAATTCTCAAATTCAACCATCCAAAACGAAAGTGGAAGAATCGTGTTCTACTACAAAAAGAAAAAGAAAATGTACTTAAAAAGAAAAAGAAAAAGAACTAGAAAATTCAACTATCCAAAACGATATTGATCTATACTTCAAAGCCGTTGAGTCAGAGAGTTAGAAAGTTCAAGTTAGAGTACTTAAAATCCATTCATAATTGAGAAACATTATTCAAAATTAGTGCCATACATGCATTAAATTTTTGGCCTAATCTCAATTCCCTCAACAATAAGTCCACCTTTAAGATGGGCACCCTTCACTTCTTTTACGCTCATCTTTACATCATTATTAGCACAGCCTTCATTGTAAAAGCTCCCTATTTCTACTTCCATCCAGCCATCTTTGCGCTCACAGAGGCCTCCTCCATGATCTCCTTCTAAAACCCTCCGTCTCGAAGCTCCAATCCGCTTCGAAAAATGTTCATGTTCTAAGTCAGCAGCAGCAGCTTGCTTCCTACTTTGATCATGGCGTGTGCTCAAGTAAACCGTACCTTGTGATTTGAAGTTACCAACTTCAAGTGAAACCTCAGATGGCAAAGAGTCTAAGCCATACGCACGATCAGCCAACTTGGCAATAAGATAGGCCCCGTAGACTGTTTTTGGTGACAGCATTTGAGTGTTCATTGTGCCACATATTTCCAGCCACCAAATGGTTCTGAGTTCAGCAACCTCTGCAAATCTGAATTGTTGTTTTCAAGATTAATAACATTTAAGCTTTATTGAAAGTGTAATTAAGGTTTAATTAGAGAATGCAAACCTTGATTCAACAAGAGGTCTCCAGGTCCAATACAGAGGATTGCATGCCCATGTAATTGAAAGATCCCTTGCACTCAACAGGTAACATTTTTTCCTTGTCGATTTCTCTATTGAGAACATCTGTTGTTCATCAATCAGGAAAATAATTATTTGATTAATTAAAACCCTTTTGTGGTATAGCCTCCTAAAGCCACTAGTGCATCCGCAGGCAGTGGAACAAATATGAATTTTAGTTGATTGTATAATTCATATTTGATCCACCGCCTGTCAATGCAAAAGCATACTCTTTGAGGGTACATTTTCTATGCATTCTCTCTCATTTTATTGCCAAAGGCTGCAGATGCAATAATAGTCAAATATTGGATCAATTTCTTGACCCTATATATATTTTTGCATATATATGGTTAATATTTGAATCATATTATGCATAGACAACCTTGAGGCATCACACAACACTAGCTTAAAAAGATTGAAAAGCAAAAATAAAAATCGAAAAAAAAAAAAAAAAACATATTCTAACTCATTCATTAGGTTCATTCTAACTTGAATGAGAATTCTTTAATTATGATGCTGTCATTTTAAAATCAAATTAAATGCAAATAATAATTGAAAGTTTACCTTCTTACCACCATCAATTAGATTTGGCCTGCATAACTTGATAAACAACTCTTTGTTAGAGGAATAAGTTATTGGACATACTAATCTGGATAGAATTTCAGCATGGTCAGATGGCAAAAATTTCTCCCACACGCTATCCAAATCAGCCATGGTGCGAAACGACCACGAAACTAATGAACAATGACATGCATCTCCGGGAGATGTAAATGATAAAATATGCGCAAAACAGTCTTCGGGCAAGTGATCCAAATTCATCTCTCAAAAGTTATAATGTTCAAATAGTTTGAGAAGAAGTGTAGGACACAGAGAGAGCAGGAACAATGGGAGTTTGGAAGATGTTTCAAGTGTTGTTTGACTGGTGTGATAATGCATGCAGGGAAGCACCTGTACTTATAGCAAGCTTAAGCTACTAAATTTGTAGCAAAGGGTGGCCAGTTCTGTCGTTAAGATGACAACATTTTCTTTTTGGGGCCTGGTCAATATCATGACAACATACAGTGAACATATTTTTGGTTCCAGTCGAAATCATGACAACATTATGAAACTGAATATATCATGAGAGAACAATAAATGGCTGGTGCTGGCTATTGTGCACCTGGTTTGTTTTTTTAACCGAACTTTAGATTTTGTACTCTGTTGGGCTTTATGGGGATCCTTTTTTAGCTTTTCTTTGCAATTTCCTAGGCCTATTGTGCACCATTATACACCTATATGGTTTTGAAAGTAATATTGTTCAAAATTCAGCATCTTTATTTCCAATGTGTAAAAGTACAGAGTATAGCCGCGGGGCTATACTATATATAAAAATATTTAAAAAAATCTCGAGTACGGCCGCACGGCTATACTATTTATTTTTAAAAAAAGGTCCAAATATAGCCACGCAGCTATACTTTTTAAATATATTATATTAAAAAAATGTATAATATATATATATATATATATATTATATTATACTCTTTCAACATATCCAAAAGAGATAGTGAAGAGTGAGAAATTTCACAATAAATCAATTTGAGAGTCAAATTTGTTCTTCTTCTTTTTGTGTGGGAATGTTTGCCTGTGGTTTACCTCTTTCTCTCGAGTGCTACTAAATTATGTTACTGCACACATTATTTGTCATAGAGAATTGCATGCTGAGTTGGAGCATTCTTGGTAATTGGTTCACATTTCAAACAACACTTACATGAAGAATACTATCACCTCGCTTACTACTACAACCATAAATCTTTGTTTGAAATTGTTGTTTTGGTTGGCAAAGAGATTGCAAAATCACAATCTTGCATTTTTGTTACAACAAGTAAGAAATAATCTTAGCCTCTTGCATTCTTTCATAGTTAGTAAAATACGGAACGGAAAAAATATGAATAAAATACGTATGTATTTTATTCGGCAATATTTTGTCAAATTACAAATGATAAGTTCGGCCAATATATAATAATTTAATATGATTTATTTAATATATATTATTTTAATTCAATAATATGCCAAAATTATATGTATAATACTTGAATTTTGTGTGTATAATTGAAAATTTTGTAAAAAATAAGTGTATTAAAGATGAAAAATACATACGTACGTGTATAATACAAGTATTAAATTTGAAATGCTAAATTCTTTATTAGGGTAATAGCTCTGGAAAAGCAAAAACTCAAAAGGGGACAATAAAGACTCGGATAATGACCTAATCGTAATGGATAATGCTTTAAACTACCTTTATCGATAAACAAAAATTGGGAAAAAACAATTTTTGTGATTTGGAATACAGCATGCTGCTCTGTTTTTTTTTTTAGTTCACGGCTATACTTGGTATCACCAATCTGTTTGATTTGAGAGCAATTCATGTATTTCGGTAATTTTTTTGATTTGGTAGGTAGGGTTCTTCCAGTTTATGTGTTTGATTTGGACTACAGCATGCTGTTGTTGCTCGATAGGTATCACCAATCTGTTGCTTTTAAAGACATGGTCATTGCAGTCGGGACGAAGAACAGACTGTGAGTGGTTATAGCTGTAACGGGCGTCATGTGTTTACACAGACAAGGGAGCTTGAGCGACCGCTTGTTGGTTCGATTTTACCGAGCAGGTGGGGAGTGTCACCAACCCATATTCTGTGGAGCCCTAGGCACAATACTACATTGGTGGATTACACATGGAGTGTTGGGCCAGACTCCGTTTGGGCCGTTCTCAGAGGTTTCACCATTGTCATTTGTGCAGAAGGATGCTGCTCGTAGAAATGTTCTTTTGACATCACTCAATTACCGCATAACAAGTGCTGTGGATGTTCTTGAATCCATATAGCTGCACATGGTGGGGAAAGAAAGCTCCTTAAAAGTAGTCGACATGTCGAGTTCATACAAAGGCGGAACTTGCTCAAGTACAAGCTGGACAAAGCAGTCTCTGCATTGTCGCATTTAGATTTTGAGATGGCTTTGTATTACTTGAGGTCCTCAGATCACGACCTATATGCCATCCACTCTCTTGTCTATCATGCCTTCCAAGAAGTGGAGGCGTCCCTTGTATGTTTAAAGGATCCACCAGTTCCGTGGACTGGGATCTGGTTGATTGCATTGGCTTTCCTTTTGGTCTTTTACAACAAAAACTCTTCAGAAATAAAAGTAAGCAATTTTGATGTTCTTGAGAGGAAATGTAGTTTGTATCTTTTGAATGCAATACATGTATTTCGGTAAGGGACATGATTCAGAGGTCAGGAACTAGTATTCAGTTTACTCGTAACTTTACTGCATTTTAAGTTGTACTTTGCCCATTTATTTATCAAGTTCATAATATTTGCCAATTGCAAACTGTAATTTCATCACTTACAGAATTGTCACTAATTATATGATGTTCCTAGAACTTCTAGTAGGGTGTGCTACTTTTATGAGTTTGTTATTTCGTAATTGTTCTTTTAGGCTGACTTCCATGGGAACCATCTAAGTTCCAACTGAAAATGTTTTCTTTCAAGGTTTAACTTGCAGCTGCTATTGTCTTACAAACTAGCATGAACACTGGGTTCCCCGGATCAAAGAGAATAAATAATATGTGGATTTCTATCCAACTGAGGATAGTGTCTTGTGGAAGTCGTGTTTTGCTTTCTTTTTCATTTATCTATTTTTTCCAGTGAACTTCCTTTTTAATTTATTGATACCCTCAAATGACATGTCTCAAGAAATACTTACCTGTATCGGAGTGTATATGGAAGTCCCTCGCAATGCTCTCAACCAAGATGGGATCTGCTGGTTTGTGGTTTTCAGCTTAGGCAACAATATATCACAGGGGTAAAAAAAAATTGAATGTGAGTGTTTGATGTAGAGTCTGACCACATGAAATGAAAGGAATAGAAATGAACTAGAAAACAGAGTTCAAATGGCCAAAATACAATTGTGCTACATATTGGGAATGAACCACTGTATTACTTGTCAATTGTACATCTCTGTAAAGGAGGCAAACTGCATCATTTAAGTTGAATGAATCTGGGACGATGAACCTGAACCGAAAGTGGATGATAATGTATTCAGAAATCATTCATATGCAACTTTGGAAACGTTCACGCTTTTTCTTTTTCTTGTTAATAATCTCTCAGCCTATATTAAGGTGAGATGAAACTATGAAAAATCGAAAAAGTTGGTAATCATCACATTACCAAAACCATAAACTCGATGTTATTAAGTTGTTTACATGCAACTTGCAAGCAATGCTGGACATGATTTAATTTACATCGATATGCAGCATCAATCTCATCACGCCATGTACTTTTTTTATGCGCCAATTCTGTTATTTACAAAGTGCAACAAAATTTCTTCCATATGACTAAGTTCTGTTTCCCATAATGCATCTAAGAAAAGAGGCATTTGCTTTTGTTGGTTGATTGAGCAAAATGGTGCTTGTAATGCTGCTTCTCCATCAGAATTGGAAGAGCAAGCAAACGGGTTGTCGCCGATTCCATCATAGAAAATTCCACCGAACTCATCATCACTACCAACCTGTGGCTGGTCCTTTGTTTCTTCTCCGTCAGTACTCTCATCCTCCGAGAAGTTTGAGTTCTTCTGAACCAACTCTCTGAATATTGATGATTGAAGGACGAGGCCAAGTGCGGTGGGAGACGATGACTTGCTACCGGTGTTAAGAGGGATGCTGCTAACCGATGACTTCCTTTGACTCTCTCTGATTCTTGAGTGGCTATTGGATCGTCTGCTCTAGGCTTTAGCCATCTTATGTAAGAACTCAAGTCAAAGTTAGTCACAGCATTGATCCCTCTCTACTCAATTGCTGCAATGTCATAGGCACGAGCTGCTTCCTCTTGAGTGCCTGAAATGAGATTAAAAAGACACATTGCTCAGTAAGTGCAAATTTTCTTCATTATAGTTTTCAACCCTCTTTTATGACAGTTTATATTGCAGCTAGTTTTTGAATATGTTACATAATGTTATAATCAGTTATGGAGATAGGAGATCAGAGATAACTTACTGTAAGTGCCAAGGTGGAGGTACTTGTTTCCAAAAACTCTTCCTGCGGCTTCTTGCTTCCCATCTATTCTAATTCTATAATATGAGAGAATTATTTGTATAATACGTGAATTTTGTATATCTTACTGAAAATTTTGTAAAAAATATGTGTATTAAGCATAAGAAATATGTACGTACTTGTACAATAGGACTATTGTACGTTTGCTTTCTAAAAAACGGGAGATGTGTATAGAACCCGAATGTATTATTAAAAAATACGTACGTACATACATATATAAGACTATAGCTGCTTGTCTATACTATTTATTAAATAGAATTTATAAATAATTAAAAACCAGTAAAGCCGTGCGGCTATACTATTTTTTAAAAAAATTAGAGAAAAATTTACTAAAGGAAAACCGGATCAGCAGCCCAGCGCCCGTGTAAAATAGTATAGCCGTGCGGCTATAAGTTAAAAAATATTTAAAAACTGAGTATAGCCGTTCGGCTATACTATTTTTAATATAAAAAAGAGAACCCCCATCGATTAAACCCCGAGTGTCAAAACAAGTCTGCTTTTTAAAAAAAAAAATTAAAAACATAGAGTATAGCCGGGCGGCTGTAATATTTTATTTTATTTTAAAAAAGAGAACCCTCAAGCGATTAGGCGCTACGTGTAAAAAAAAGGTAAATCCGGCCGGCTATAGTATTTTAAAAAAATCGTAGTATAGCCGCACGGCTATACTATTTAAAAAACATTATATTTACAAGGTCCACACTATTTAATTAAAAAAATAAGAAAAAAGGACCCTCCTAGTTGCATTAGTTTGTACTTTATAGATATTAATTTGCTAGTTTCAACGTATCCAAAGTAGATCTTAATCGGCTACTGTATAATATTTTAATATAATTTTTATAACATATATTATTCTAATTCTATAATATGTGATAATTATTTGTATAATACGTGAATTTTGTGTATCTTACTGAAAATTTGGTAAACAATGTGTATTAAGCATTAGAAATATGTACGTACATGTACAATACGATTATTGTACATTTGCTTTCTAAAAAACAGGAGACATGTATATAACACAGTATTATTGAAAAATACGTACGTACATATATATATATATATAAAAGACCATAGCTGCTCGTCTATACTATTTATTAAAGACAGTTTTAAAAAAAAAAACCAGTAAAGCCGCCCGGCTATACTATTTTTAAAAAAAATTAGAAAAAAATCGAGTACAGTTGCACCACAAGTAGGCTGCATATGGTGCTTAATCATTTCTCAAGTTCAGCACATGCACACAAAGAAAGAAGAAAATTATGCTGTATAGATTTTTGTTTGATATCAAAATGTCTTCAAACACATTTTTTCTTCTATCAAAGCTAAATAAAAAAAATCAGTGAAATGCCACGCAGTGTTAGGTTCGTCATCACCCCCTTTCAAAACATATCAGAGATTTCTTAACAAGCTAATCAGAGACATCAACAAGACTCAAAAGTCATAACTCAGTACTGCTACCAAAATACAAGTTGCCGTCTACGCATAAATTCACAGAAAAGGTGCCCATGAACCACTGTTCTCCAGTTATAGATCACTAAACTAACCTGAAGAAAATCATGCCTTCTTTTTTTATTAGCAGAATTGAAAACTAAAGCCAGAACCAAATTGAAAGACAAGTCAGTTGAAACTTAAAAGTTTTTTTTCATTTTCTTTGCTCACTATATATTGCTTTTTCATAAGGCTCATAGAAACTTAGGATAAAATCTTTTTAGTCTCTCTTCCAGTTCCAAAGCAATCCTATTAACATAGCTGAGACCAATAATGCCACTCATAACTCTCAAAAATCAATTTAACTTGACACATAGGAATACCTCTGAAAATATGCCCTGAATAGAACAAAGCACATGCTTGCTAAAGAGTAAGACTCTCAGCTCAATTCAGCATCCTATTCATTAATATCACTTGGTGTACTTACTACAAGACCACTTAGATGTTTATAACTCAATGCCTTGCAAAATCAAGAAAGCTAGAGGATATCCTCAGATAAGAGCTCCGAAAATGACAAAAGGGTTCTCTTTCAAGGAGAGAAAATGAAAAGCTGTACGGACCAATCCCATACAAGATTTAGCTTGTAACCACTTTGATAATTTTTTGTACGATGATTTCTTGATGTCTAGCGTCATCCCGGAAGGCCTACAAGGCAAAACATGGTTTAACCAGTAAAAAACAAAAAACAAATGAAGGAAATTTTATAAATCAAATGTTTACACCAGAGAGAGAGAGAGAGAGAGAGAGAGAGAGAGAGAGATCATATATTTATCATACCAAAGTGTGCTTCCAAGAAGAATTTGGTACTAATTATAAGTAATGAAAGGCATCATTTATCTATCAAGTAATCAGTACAATTAAGAATCATACAAGACATCAGCTATACATGCAAAACCATGTAGAAAAGATGAAATCTTTTACCATCTGTTTGTATGATGTCTTGTTTAATTGGCCAATTTTGATGAGTAGAAATATTGAAGGCAAGTGTTCATTTATAATTTCCCCCTGATATGTCCCCTAGTGAAATCAAAAGCAATTCCTCAAGACAAATCGAAGATTCAAAAATATATGATACCAACCTCAAGATCGCAATCTTTGGGGTCCGAGTTCTTTATCTCAACCCCCATACCTTCCGAAGCTGAAAGCAAATGCTCACCTGAAATGCTGCCATGTTTTCTCTATACTGGTAGAATTTCCAGGCAAAAAGAGAGAAGCCATAACAATAACCCAGAATATTAAAACCCAACCCCTTTGACAATTCACCAGCATGAAACATTGAAGTCAGCGACTTTTCAAAATAGTATAGCCGCGCGGCTGTACTAGAGTAATTTTTTTGGAAAAAATAGTATGGCCGAGCGGCGATACTTGTTTTGACACGTGGGTACCTAATCGATAGGCGGGTCCCTTTTTCTTTTATTATAAATCGTATAGCCGCGCGGCTATACTCTAGTATATTTTTCGAAATAGTATAACCGCGCGGCTATACTTGCCTAGGTGGGTCCTTTTTTAAAAAAAGTATAGCCGTGCGGCTGTACTTGGCGTTTTTTTTTTCCAAAGAAATAGTATAGCCGTTTGGCTTTGTTCGCTTTTAGTATAGCCGCGCGGCTTTACTATTTATGTAGAAAAAATAAAAAGGACCCATGTATAGCCGCCCGGCTATACGATTTATTAAAAAAATTAAATACAAAAAGCTCACAGTATATCACACCAATCCTATTCCTAACCCGTTACTTTCATTCAAAACCCAGAACAAATATAGCCGCGCGGCGAAGGTGAAGACTCAGTAAAAGTAGAGTTGAAGAATTGTTGGCTTTTGGCGCCTTATCCCTCTTCCCACCGCATATCCATAACTTTGCACAAAACCATCAAAATTGAATTTGACCCATTAAAGCTCATCCAAAGTTTCCACTTTGACTCTCAAATTTCTCATTACCCAGTTCAAGATTGCCTCTTTCTTCATCCATGGCTATGCCCCAAAACCTCAAACCCACTATCACACCATTCCTAACCTCCCCTTCAGTTTCATTCAAAACCCAGAACAGCTCACTCTTCTTTGGCACAATTACTTCAGCAAGTGACAACTACAGAACCCAGCCAGCACCATTTTCATTCAAAAGTCGCACTAACTCACAATTCTTCAGCACCAGAAGACTGTTCCTCCCTTCAGTTTCTGGCATCTGGGATGCCTTAACTAGCGGTAACAATGCCCGTGAAGCCGTTGCCGCGATTCGACATGGAATGGTACTCTTTAGGCAGGTAAAATCTGATCCTTGTTCCATCCAATGCTGTTTTCTAAATTTCTCTTGACACCACTTACATGTTCTCATAGTTTGGCATTAAAAGTTTACAACTTTGTTATTTGTTAAGGGTGATGTTTCAGGGTCTGTAGCAGAATTTGACAAGGCAATTGAGTTGGATCCTCGCCAACAGGCATGTGAGTCTGATTGTAGCTCTTGATAATTGCTTTTTTGGTGGTTTTTGGGATATGAATTGTTGAATTAAGTTACATAGTGTTGGCTATGGTTGTTATCAGATCTTTGGCAAAGGGGGCTATCGCTTTACTATCTTGATAGGTACTAGTTCTTTGATGGTTCTTGTTTCCACATTATTTTTGTTAGGTACTGTAATAATTAAATGTAGACAAAATTAAAAAGCGTGTCACTTTAGCCTTAGATCTGTCATTGGAATAAAATTAAAAATTAAGGATTCCTTTCCACAGGAAAACATGAGGATAAAATGTTAAATTTCGATTCAGTGAAGGTGCATGTCAAGGACTAAACTTGGTATCTTTATGCACAGGTTTGAAGAAGGGGCAGAGCAGTTCCGATTAGATGTTGCACAGAATCCAAATGATACAGAGGAGTCCATTTGGTGCTTTCTATGTGAAGCTCAATTATATGGGACTAGTGAAGCAAGGGAACGATTTCTTGAGGCAAGTTAGTGACACCAGGGACACTGTCATTTCTTATAGGAAGGTTTCTGATCCAGAAAGTTTTTATTTTATTTACCTGAGGAAGATTATGGATGAAGCTAAACTAGGCTTTGAGCTTTAGCCAGTGACTTTTGGCCATATATAGGAGCAAACATAACCAAGTAAATTTATGAGTCAATGTTAAATTCTAGCTGACACTTTTTAAAGTGCTTTTTACACCCACGTATTGAGTGGAAAGTTGAATAAAGTTCTTCTAACTACATACTAGATGAATGCAGGTTGGCCAAGATCCGAGACCTGTTATGCGAGACGCCTATAACATGTTTAAAGAAGGCGGTGATCCAGAAAAGGTGTTGACTGGGAAATTTCTTCTTTGACCAAACATTTCTTATTTGAGCTAGTTAGTTGTGTAGTTCATAAGATTAGAAAGGCATCTCATGTATGCGCATCTCCCAATATATATTCTCATGTCTCTCTAGGTGTGCTTACTGGATGGCTTTTATCAGTTTATATGAGATGTTGAGAATGCAGCTCTCATTTGCTTCATGCTTTCTGTGGAATACTCATGCCTTCGGACCATTTTCCAGCCGGAGGTTAATTGGAGTAGCTGAAAGTTGTTTAAGAACTCATTAACATTTTACGGGACTGAATGCTTTAATGGTCTTCAGATAATTTTCTGTTTCTTATGTAGGCCCGTATAGTTGCACTAGCACCAAGAGTTTCCACTGACATAAGTGATTGTTCTTATTGCCTAGCTTGTTGCAGCATTTTCAAAAAGCCGAGAGAGTGATTACTTCTATGCTTCTTTATATGCTGGGCTTTATTATGAAAGTCAGGTTTGTTTTAAACTTTAATATCTTTCTTTTAGATGCTCTTTTGGTGTCACACGTTGTATGTCAAATGTTCTTTAAATTTGATACTTTCGATTAAGAACTGATGCTGAGAAATTTCTGGCTGAACTTATAGCTTGAAACTAATTGCCTATGTCTAGACAATTGATGACTAGCTATTTTTCACCTATGCAGAAGAAAACGGATGCCGCCGAACTTCATATTGTTACTGCGTATCAGTCTCCTTATGGACAGAGGTTTGCAGTAAAAACTAATTTTTAAGTTAATCAGTTGAGTAACCATTCAACAACGTAAAATCTAATTTCCTTGCTCTTGTCAGATCTGATGACTACATGGCTTCTCTAGCCAAAGTTCATTGTCTTTGTCGAAAGTGGAGTTTGAATTGAAGTATTTGGCTCAAGCTCAGTCAATCTTATGTTCAAGTTGGTTTATCATGTGTTCTGATTCTCATATTATTGTAAGGCAATGTTGTTCAGTTGAAGTGGGTGTAGGGGCAACCTAAATATTATTGAAGAGTGTGAAGTCCATATTGGAAACTTTACAAAATATATATACTTAATGATCTAGTAATAGTAACACCGAGACCTTATGTGTTAAAATCGACACCTACTGAGCTTTGAGTTGGGGACAAATATGTCTGTTGTACCAAGTTGTGTCAGACTTGTCCAATATTCATAGCTAAACGAATCACATGAGCTTTCTATTTGTGGCCAGAGAAATCACATGAGCCTGTGCCATTGCTAACCAAGTTAAATGATGGAACTACCACACAATTGTTAAGTCAACCTTGCAATTTTTTTCTTTGTGAGTTATCATTTAAGCTGCACAATCTAGCCGTGCACGACAGAGTATGGGACATAATTTATGAACATTACTTTTCTTCCAAGTATTATTCTTTTTAGTGGGTGGAATAATAGAATCTCCAACAACCACCCTCTTGCCTTATTTTATTAATTATACTTAATTATATAGTTTAATTTAATCTCTCAGAGAAATGCATAATTAATGAGCGTGCCCGCTATAAATCCTTTTCAGCATATTCGCAGAGGTAAGCACAAAAAATATGAATATTCTTTTCAAGTGATCCTTCCATGGGGATATGCCGTGTGCAACTGCACATGGTACTCTCTTCATGACAATATTAAATGACCAAAATGTCCTCAACTTCATTCATGAAAATGGATTTTTAAGGGATGACGTTATAATGAAGCCAAAATGTTTAAGGGGCATTTTTGGCAATGTAACGTATAACATGTCCATAATTTCTATATAGATTACAAATATCATATCCATACAAATAGGATATAATACGTAAATAAATTCAATTAGTTTTTACTATTTTCCTTTCTTAAAGAAAATATTAATTTCGACCACTAAACTTACCCAAAACTTCATGCTATCTACTTTAGCTCCTGCCACGTGTAATTGCACAATAGTCTATACCCCAGGACGACACGTGTTGTTAAAATATCTAAACTACATGAAAAATCCATGTCGCTAAGGGTCATCCAGAGCCGCCTTCTTCAATTTCCCGGTATGAAAATACATGAAACGCCGGGACCCCTGTAAACTATAAAAACCGCTTCCTTTCTTCTCTGTCAAAGCTCCTCTCTTAATTTATTTCTTTTGGGTTATCGTAAAAAACCGAAAGTCACTCACTTTCTCTGGTTTTCAAGGATATGCAAGAGCTGAGTTTATTGGGATTTCAAGCAAAAGAATTAGCTGATGTCGTCGGAGAAGCTCATTGCAAATGGTGCGGTACAATCCGAGGCAATGAATATGAATGCGGCATCTTTCTCCTTCACGCCGATTTTCGAAGAGTTGCCGGTGGCCACCATTGTATCGGTGTCGCGACCCGATACCGGAGATATCAGCCCCATGCTTCTGTCTTACACCATTGAGTTTCAATACAAACAGGCATGCTCTCTCTTTCTCTGTATATCTATCTCTGTTTACTGCTTAGGATGATTGTTTTTTTTAATTTTAAATTTTTAAATTTTTAGAAGGTCATCCAGCTACTGGTTTTAAATTGCAGACTGACGTTGAATTTAGATAAATGTTTTGGGTACTTCATTGATGAATTTCCAATTTTGTCTTGTGACAATTCACAAACTCTTAACTGGCCAGATGGTTTCGAAATGTCGTTATGCCATGCTAAAAGGTTTGTTTTGTATTCCTCTTCAACAGTTCAAGTGGCGGCTGCTGAAGAAAGCATCACAAGTTCTCTATTTACATTTTGCTTTGAGGAAGCGTGCAATAATTGAGGAGTTTCATGAGAAACAAGAGCAGGTTTGCCAATTGTTTTTTATATCTCCCTGTCATTCTTGATTGTTTGGAACATTTATGAGCCTGCGGACTTGCCCCAGTTTTCCTTCTTGTGCCTAATCTGCACCATATACCGGATGCAACATTTGATCAGTAGAGGAATTTTTTTAATCTGTATTTGGCCTAATCTTTATATAATTTCCCTGGGAACTTTGCACGAAAGGTGAAAGAATGGCTTCATAGCATAGGAATAGTAGATCAGACGGCAGTAGTGCAAGATGATGATGAACCGGATGATGGGGCTGTTCCTGTACATAATGAAGAAATTGTTAGAAACAGGTGATTTCTGACTTCATAGTGCTTGGTCCAAATTTAGGTCTTAACACCATAGTACTTATGATTTTCTGAATTTGGTTGCTATGCAGATACGTTCCGTCTCGTGCAGCTTTGCCCATCCTCCGTCCAGCACTAGGAGGGCAGCAGTCCATTTCGGACAGAGCAAAGGTGGCAATGCAGGGTTATTTGAATCATTTTCTGGGAAACATGGATCTAGTAAATTCTCGAGAGGTGTGTGAACTCCATTTTTATTAGTGCTGTCATTTGTTGGTACTCATTTTCAGATTTATTACAAGAAGTGGTTTCGAATTGTAGGTCTGCAAATTTTTGGAGGTCTCGAAGCTCTCCTTTTCACAGGAGTATGGACCAAAGCTGAAAGAAGGTTATGTAATGGTGAAGCATCTACCAAAAATTGCAGGGGCTGATTCTGATGTGAACTCTTTTGCATTCCTTTGTCTTGGTTTCTGTAGCAACAACTGGCAAAAGGTTTTGTCAATGACCTTTTATTCCTTTGCTTGTTTATTTCCGTATAATCAAACTATGTTTGCTTATAATTTGTCTAATTCTTTGTAGGGAATGGTATTTTGTATTATCGTGTTTTTTTTTTTTTTGTCCAATTGCAGGTGTGGGCTGTTTTAAAGCCTGGGTTCCTGGCCTTACTAGAGGATCCTTTTGACACTGAACTTTTAGACATAATCGTTTTCAATGTACTGCCAACCTCAAATGAAAATGCATGCTCACAAATATATTTGGCTAATCAAATAAAGGAACGCAATCCTTTACGTTACACATTAAGGGTGAGCTGTTGTTTTAATTTACTTTTATATTGGTTACACATGGCTTGTTTATTATGAGGATAGCTTCAAATCTATTAAATACACTTTTATGTGCTTTGAGTATCTTAAGCTTAATTCCTTCTTATATGAGTGTTTGCTGTTTTCCTATTTAAAACAGCTATTGTATAGTTCTATTCAATTCTCTGACGACCACATTGATTTGTAAATGTTTAAAGGTTGCTTCTGGAAATCAAAGCTTAAGGTTAAGAACCACTAGCAATGCTAAAGTCAAAGATTGGGTTGCTGCAATTAATGATGCTGGTTTAAGGCCTCATGAAGGTTGGTGTCATCCTCATCGCTTTGGTTCCTTTGCTCCTCCAAGGGGTTTGACTGATGATGGGAGTCAAGCTCAATGGTTTGTAGATGGCCAAGCAGCATTTGAAGCTATTGCTTCTTCTGTTGAAGCTGCAAAATCAGAGGTTTGTTTCTTGCATTGTTCACACCATTTAACGTGCATTTCTAGTGATTATACAACTCAACATAGAATGTTTGCTTCCAGATATTCATCACTGGCTGGTGGCTTTGCCCAGAACTGTATCTAAGACGTCCTTTTCATAGTAATTCATCTTCTCGGCTTGATGCATTACTATATGAAAAGGCTAGGCAAGGAGTTCAGGTGCAAACACTCATTCTCTCTCGTTGTTGGTATTTACTTGTTTTAGTTAGGTGGTAATTTGACATTTATGTCTGGGATCTTTAACTCCACTAATGATTTATATGCAGATTTACATTCTTCTCTACAAGGAGGTTGCTCTTGCTTTAAAGATCAACAGTTCGTACAGTAAGAAATTGCTTTCTAACATTCATGAGAATGTGAGAGTATTGCGCTATCCTGACCGTTTTCCCACAGGCATTTATTTGTGGTATGCTCCTTCTGGATTCATTCATCTTAGTTATTTTATCTCATGTCAAGATTGAATTAAAAAAACCCTCCAAGTTTATTTGATTAACTTGCTTTTGGTTTGCTTTCATGATAATGCTCCATAAATTATCTACGAAAACGTACAGGTCACATCATGAAAAACTTGTCATTGTTGATTACCAGATTTGCTTCATTGGAGGACTAGATTTGTGCTTCGGCCGCTATGACACGGTTGAACACAAAGTGGGTGACTGCCCTCCTCATATATGGCCAGGAAAGGACTATTATAACCCAAGGTATTTCTCTTCTTTCTTTCTTTTTTTCCAAATTATCAGTATAGTTTTCTAGACCAAAGGGGATATCAAATATGTCGTTGTCACTTCATTCAGAGAATCCGAACCAAATTCTTGGGAAGACACAATGAAAGATGAATTGGAGCGTGAAAGATATCCGCGTATGCCGTGGCATGATGTCCAATGTGCCCTTTGGGGACCGCCCTGTCGTGACATTGCCAGGCATTTTGTTCAGCGCTGGAACCATGCTAAGGTTGATTTTCTTCTACTGCTTGTCTTGTGGAGAAATTTTCTATTTTAAGAAAGTAAATTTGCTAACTTAATGAACCATCTTGTAGAGAAACAAAGCTCCAAATGAACAAACAATTCCACTACTTATGCCTCAACATCACATGGTCATCCCTCATTACATGGGAAGAAGTAGAGAGATAGACGTTGAAAAGAAAAACAAAGAAGAGACCCCGAACTCCTTTTCACCTTCGCAGGATATTCCCTTGCTTTTGCCTCAAGAAGCTGATGGTTTAAATGCTCCTATTGTAGACAAAAAGCCAAGCGCCCTGGACTTGAACCATAATCTTCTTGACCAGCCAACCGATGATTTATACGCAGATATGCAGATGGAAGGTTTTGTAGATGACCTTCATTCTATGGATCTCAAAAGTGAAACAAATTTAAATATGGTGGCACAATCTGGCCTGACAACTTCAAATGAAGGGTTGGAAAGTCCAGAGGAACATGATCATGCCGTTGCTGCTGATGATTATGGACAAATAGGTCCTCGTACTGCATGCCATTGTCAGGTTAAGGCTGTCTCTTGGATACTGTGAATTTAGTTTTTTAAAATTTCAAGATTTACTAAGTGTTTGTATAGTTCTACTAATAAATATGCAATGTTTAGGTTGTCAGAAGTGTGAGCCAGTGGTCTGCTGGATCTAGTCAGGCTGAAGATAGCATACACAAAGCTTATTGTTCTCTCATTGAGAAAGCAGAACATTTTGTCTATATTGAGGTTTCACCGTTGTCTCTGGAGCATTCTGATTTTCATAGAAATCATATAACATCCTGTTTTGGAAAACATGCCTCTAGTCACCTAGATGCTGTTCAAAGTACTGATTTTTGGGGCTTATGCTGATCATTTTGCTATTTCCTTTTCTGTTTGCTTCCAGAATCAATTCTTCATATCAGGTCTTTCAGGGGATGAGATTATACAGAATCGTGTCCTGGAAGCGTTGTACAGGCGTATTAAGCTAGCACACAAAGAACAAAAGTGTTTTAGGGTGATCGTTGTCATACCACTCTTACCTGGCTTTCAGGTACCCATTGGTTTATTTTCTTCATTTTATCAAGCATGTCCTTTTGCTGTGAATTTTGATAACAGTGTTTTCCTTTTCTTTTAATTCTGGATACAAATAATAGGGTGGTGTGGACGATGGTGGTGCAGCTACTGTTAGAGCCCTAATGCATTGGCAGTATCGAACCATTAGCTGGGAAAAACATTCAATACTGCATAATCTGAAAGTTTTGCTTGGTCCTAAGACACATGATTACATTTCTTTCTATGGTCTGAGGACGTATGGCAGACTTTTCGAAGGTGGTCCTGTGTCCACAAGTCAGGTACTTCTCTGCATTAAAATGAACTTCAATTTTGGCCCATGAAACCTTCACTTGTTTTTATAATCTGTTCTCCTTGTTATTCAGGTTTATGTACACAGCAAAGTGATGATAATAGATGATTGTGTTGCCTTGATCGGATCGTCTAATATTAACGATAGAAGTCTGCTTGGATCAAGAGACTCTGAGGTATAACCTGTCTTTTTTAAGCAATAAGCTTTTCAGCATGTTTAATCCATTTCGTTGGTTCTTTTTCGAGCCGCTTCTACTTTGTAGTTGTACTTAGATAATTGTAGTTTTCCTGAAGTTCGGATAAAAAGAAATCCTGCAGAAGCATTACCAACGGACTCTGTTATATATTTGTTGCAGATTGGTGTAGTAATTGAAGATAAAGAGTTTCTTGAATCATCTATGAATGGACTGCCTTGGAAGGCCGGAAAATTTGCTTATAGTCTTAGGTGCTCTCTGTGGTCTGAGCACCTGGGTCTTCATGCAGGGGAGGTTGGTAACCTTGACGAAACATAAGATTTTCTTTGCTTGCTTCTTTTCACTTTTGACAGAAAGTAGGAAAACTTAAAGAGCCTGCCTCTGGATACAAATTCAGGGTCATTTTTTTCACAAATTTTTCTTTAATTATTCATCTATATTTCAGTTAAATATTTAATATTAACATTGTTTTGTTGAATCTGAATTCCTTCAGATAAATCAAATCAGTGATCCTGTATCAGACACAACATACAAAGATCTGTGGTTAGCAACTGCAAAGGTGATGAAAGTTTGCAATTTCGATCACTATTTCATGTTTCTCACGTTTAGCCTTTTTTTCTTTTCATCTCTGCTCCCTTACTTAATTACAGTATCTCTATTATTTTACAGGAAAATTCAATTATTTACCAAGATGTCTTTTCTTGTATTCCGAATGATTCTATACACTCAAGGTACAATACTACTCAAGGTTTTGTATTTTTGTATTTTTTGCTCTATGCACTCTAAAAATCTCTATCTTTGCCATCAACTACAGAGCTGCTCTCAGACAATGCATGGCTCATCAGAAAGAGAAACTTGGGCACACCACAATTGATTTGGGGATAGCCCCAGAGAAGATACAATCCTGTGAGAATGGAGAGGTGAAAGAAACAGATCCAATGGAAAGATTGAAGCATGTAAGGGGACATCTTGTTTCCTTCCCTTTAGAGTTTATGCAACAAGAAGATTTGAGACCAGTGTTCAATGAAAGTGAATTTTATACATCCCCTCAAGTTTTTCGTTAGGTATGATTCCATTAAGGCCAGGAGGCACAAGAAAAAAAAATGTAAAAATTGATGTATATAAATAGTACATAATTCCATTTGTTTACATACAATTGTACATAATTCCACGCAAAGATTGAGAGAGATATTAGCAATAGAGAAGCACCAATGCGATGCTGACCAAATTCATGCCACTGAACTTATTTAGAATATGTTGGCGTTGATGGATTTACCGTACAGGACTAATTGCTAGAGTTGTAAATATGTTACTTTTTTTTTTTTTTTTAATAAACTAAATTTTGTTTTTTTCTATTATGAATCATTTTATAAGTAAACTAGCCCCTCGCATGTGCCAATTGGTTTTCTTTTTTCTTTTTTATTTTATTCTTAGAATTAAGAAAAGAAAATATGGGTAGTTATGTTCCATAAAAGTTGGATCTATTATCTGATTTTTTTTTTAATTTTAATTTTTGTAATATGAAAAAAAAATGTGAATTTACTATATTATCCTCATTTAATTAATAATTTCAATTCTTAATATTTGAATTAACCAAGGGTATTTTCTGGTATTTTGAATGTTTCACCATTCTCTGCCTTTTGCTTTATATATATACTAGCCTCTCTGCACGCGCTTCCGCGCCTGCAAGAGGCTTTTTTTAAAAAAAAAAATAAATTTATTTTAGAATTAAAAAAGATAATGGATAATTGTGTTCCATAAAAATAGGATCCATTATCTGAATTTTCTTTTTTTTTTTAATTTTTTTAATACGAAAAATTTTGAATTTACCATATTATCCTCATTTAATTAATAATTTCAAATGGTAATGTTTGCATTAACCAAGGGCATTTTCTGGTATTTTGAATGTTTCACCATTCTCAGCCTTTTGCTTTATATATATAGATATATATATACAGTCCCGATCTCTTGGACCACAGGAGTCCAAGAGATTGTGGTCACCCACCGTTTTATATTAATCCAATGATTCAAAATGATATATATAAATACAATATGAAATAAATGATTATTACCCGATTCAAGTCAACCGTTGAATTTACATCTAACGGTGAGTGACCATAAATCTCTTGGACTACAGGGGTCCAAGAGATCAGGACTGTATATCAGTCCCGATCTCTTGGACCACAGGAGTCCAAGAGATTGTGGTCACCCACCGTATATGAAGAAAATACCAGTCAATGATTTTCATTGAAAGCATTATTGTTGAGAAGTCAACTAAATCCCAATATATTTGGGAATGAGTGATTAGCCAAATTATATGTAATTGATTGTACATGATTTGCTTTCCTTTATTAGTCTCTTGATTGTAGGAAACCTGGGTATAGATACCCTTGACAATGTAAAGAGAAAATTATCAAGTAATCAAATATTCTTCCTTTGATTACAATTTTACAATTATCACCGGCGTAATAATAACTACACTTCTCTTCCTTCGGATTGAAAACCCATGATGTTTAGAACTCAAGCTTTGGAACAGATACTAAATGACTGGATATAAGAAAAACTGTTAAACTGTGTGCATAATTCTACCTCATAGCATTTGCTGCATAGTCTATTCAAACTGCGTCAAGTGCTTTAGTTTTGTGGAATTTTGTATTCAGGTCTCAGTCTACCGTCCACCGGTTGCATAGGTCCTCAAAGAAGGGGACTGTGTGAGACCATCTGGAGCAACTGTTGTATTTTGGTTTCCATTCTTCTGTTGCATTCTTCTCCTTGCCATGTAGCCTCTAATCCACGGCGTCACATCCTCACTGAACTTGATCATGATAAAGAAGATGATCCGGTAGACGACAGTCATGCTCAAGATGACACTGAGGTCTATCCATTTTGATCTGGTGGTGTCAATCTGGAACACATTTTCCAGAATGTACTCACCAGGTATCTTAGGAAGATCTGGTGACTGGTTGTCGAAAACTAAGCCGCTCAGGTCATTCTGATATTGCCCCTGAAGGTGAAACATGTTTCATATTCATCAATTTTTGTGTGGCTTATTTCATCGATAAGTAATTCTTAAACAGAAACTGTTGAAGGGTTTTACCTGTAAAGCCCAGTAGTGGAAGCTGATGTATGACATAGGGTAACGCCAGACGGGCTTTGGGATGTCATTTGGGAGCCTGAAGTACCCAGAGACTAGCATGAAGATACCCTGACGTGAAGAAAACCATACAATTCATCAATCATATATACAAGACATGAAAATGGCTGAAGTACTGATTTACTATCAAGCAATGGATGAGTCTTCTGTGATACAAACCTGAATTCCAGCCCCTATGATAATGCCCATGAGGAAGTTGGGGACGATACTGGCTATGGCCATCATCAAACTCTCAACTACAGTGACACTTGCATAAAGGCACAGCACAAAGAATAGATAATGCTTGAAGCCTGGGTGGAGACGGACCATGTAGTAACAAACTGTTCCCGCAAGAAAGGTGATCAGTATCAGGAATGGCATTGCAGAGAGTGTATTGCTGATGACAAATGCAGTAACACCATAGTGGCCATTCAGCCTCTCTCTTTGGAAAACCTGGGAAAGTTGTGGTACAAATTTAGACAAAATATCATTTTTAAGTAAATATTTAGAGCTATTTGTTCCTTGGGACAATGGAACATACCTTCATATCCTCTACGAATGAAGGAAACCCACCGATTGACATGAACGTGACGAAACCAAATACAAAAGATGCACATGAACCCCTTGCCTGTTTCATAAAATAAAACAGAGAGAAAAAGTGTAAAGTGCATGAATGAACTTTGAGAATCCAAATAGATGGTACTAATTAGCAAGCAATACATACCAGAATCGAACTGTAACCCGTTCCCACATTCAAATAGATGGTTCCAATACAGATTGTGACAACAATGTAAATAACGAGCCTGAGCCAGTAATAGCCAAAGTCCCTTGACATGTTGATAAATGAACGCTTGGACAATGTGAAGGACTGCATCAAGAAACTAGCCTGACTTCCTCCAGAATCTAGCACCGTTCCTTTCTGCATCATATGGGGAAAAAATTTATATTGTTGTTAAACTCCGTTACCAATAAGTAATTGGATAAATGAAGAATTATTCAATACATCCCACTTTATATAAACACTTACAACTTTGGATATCTCCTCAACTTTTTCTCTAGCTGCATAAGAGTATTGAGAAGTCCGATAGGAGTCTATAAGAACTCTTATAGCTTCAGCGGTGGTAATCTTCTCCAGAGGATCATCACTTGCCTCAAACTGATAATGACAAAAGACACGTTTTGGATTTTATCAGAGTTCAAAATTACTGCTTCAAAGTGCAAAAAGAGGACAGCAAAAACACCAAACCGATAATTTTACCACCAATTACACAAGAAAAAAGAGGTTAGATTGTTCCTTTTAAGTTTTAAGTATTTCCCTTCATAGGAATAGTATGATTATTACTTTATCATAGGATGGACGGTATGTATGAAGGTATAACCACTATCAATTGTTTAACAATAACATTTGAAGTTACATAACACAGAGATATAAAAGAAAAAGTTTCTAAACATACCCTGAGTTTCATGGACCCTTTCAATGTGGCCTTTACTTTATCGAAGTCAGAGTTAACGCATCTAAGAAAATGATCAGAAGGGTTCCTCAAAGCAGGGCAGGGAAATCCGGCTTGTGCAAAGAACTGAAAACACCAATCAATGAACGTAAGGGCTCCATTATATTTACATCAAATCAACTAATATATGTATATAACGCAAAGACTAAGGGTTCTTGCCTCGTATGCATCCGACGCCTGACCAAAATAAACAGTTTTGCCACTAGAAAGCAAGTACAATTGATCAAATAGTTCAAAGACTTCACTACTTGGCTGGTGAATTGAGGCTATGACAGTCCTTCCATCTCGTGCTAGGGCACGTAGTGTCTGAGTAACGAAAAATGCCGAAGCACTGCCACAAAAAAACCAAATGATCACTAGAAGTCATACATTTTTCTTAATAGAAGTGGAAGTTAAACTCACAAGAACATTCAATTTCAATAACAACATAAAGACAAGAACCAGACAGAATGAAAACAAGACCATATATACCTATCAAGTCCACTGGTTGGCTCATCAAGGAAGAGCAGTCTAGGCCTCATCAAGATTTCAAGAGCAATGCTGACCCTTCTCTTCTCTCCCCCACTGATCCCACGCAAATGCCAATTTCCAATAACTGTGTCTGCGCAATCCTGCAAACCCATCTCTATGATTGTACTCTCAATCAGCGCTCTCTTTTTTGACCAAGGCATCTTATCGGGCAGCCTTAATCTAGCTGAATACGAAATGGTTTCTCGTACCGTCAAGGTTCCAATCAAATTGTCATCTTGGGTCACATAGGCCTGATTAATTTGCAAAACATCCATGCAAACAACGTCAATATGTTACATGTACAATTATAGCCTGCCTACCTAGCTTGATCAAACATAATACAAATTTGAAATAAACGATCCCAAAATCAAGTGAAAAAAATGGTGCTGAGAACAATTCACAAAAAAACATAATTAAAAACAAAAAAAGAAACAGAGATTATTACTCACAGCCGTGCCAAAAGAGAGCTTTCTTTTGCGGCCATTGAGAAGGATGGTGCCAGAGAGGAAAGCATTGGCCGCCAAGCGACTAGAGAGAGCATCAAGTAAAGTTGATTTGCCAGAACCAGAAGGACCCATGAGAGCTGTGAAGGTTCCAGGCTCAGCATAACCAGTTAGACCCTCCAACACCTTCTGTGTCTCACCGTTGCTCAGAGTCACCGTCACCGTCAGATCCTTCCAAGTGAGCCTGGCAGAAACATCCCCTACAATTTCAAGACTGGCCTTCTCCCTCCACAAAGTCTCACTCAGAGGGCTCAACCCACTAGCTACAACCCCATGCCCTGAGGGTTTGCTTGCCTCTATCTCCATCGTAGAATGACCTGCTGCTGAGTTCCATGTTTTTTCTGTTTCATGTGCCATTGTTAATTTCTAGCAAGCTAGCTTAGCTTAGCTTATCTAGCTTGAAATGATCCAATTAGTCCTTCAAAAAATAGAGGTTCTGAAGCAATGAATTCTGATATTAGAAACAACCCAGAAGAGCTTGCTGCCTGTGTTTATGAAGGAAGATGAGGAAACAAAGATGTGAATGAAGAAATGAGAATTGTGTGAGTTTGACTGACCGGTTACAAAGAAGAAAAATTTCCCATGCAAAAAGAGCCTCAAGCAAGGGACCTTAACTAACTAAAATCTTTTGGTCTCACAATAAAATTATTTCCTGCTTTCCATTTCTGCACGAGAGTTTGAATCTGAAACGAACCCAAATTCCAACATGAAGCAAGAAAGATGATATAGAAAGAACTTGATCTATACAGCTATCTTCTATCCAACAATTAATGGGTTTTGGTAGATATATTGGTAGGAGCATTTAATACATTAACTAATACCAGAACCGACCCTTACATTAACACTTGGCACATTCCTTCGCTCATAATTTTTTTTTTTTTTTTTTTTTTTTGCATGTAAAATAATCGTGAGCATTGAAAAGGAAACAATGAGCAATCAACTAACGATTAATATTTAATACAAGTGGGTTAACGTAGGCATGGGCATATGTGATAATGTGAAATGAATGTCAATTTACCGCCCTATTGGTTCTCTGTTCTTTTGGGGTTTATCGCTTACAAGTCACAAGCTTTTATGAGTATATCAACTCATTCAGCTGTCAACTAACTGAAGAGCTCGTCATGGGTACCCCTATTCAATTCAAACTTCGCTATTCCAATTCCAAACTACTTCAGTGGTTGGGGGACTTGGGCTTAATTCCTTGTCCTGCTTATTTGGCTCTCAAACTTTTCTTGGTTTTTCCTTTTGACTTTCTAGCCACACATTTTGACTCTTTTCTACTGGTCTTAGGGAACTTTTAGAACGTCCGAATATGATGTTAGTTTTTCTCAGTAACACTTTCTTCTGAGGTACCATTTTAATTTCATAAAGTTATAGGAATTTGGAACACAAATGATGAAGTTCACGATTTCAATTATAGATGGGCCAACCAAAACCCAATCCTCTGGGCCAACGAACATTATTTGGGGTGGGTGTATTGAGTAAAAGTTTAGTACTTTAATAAAAGCACAAAGGTAGACAAGGCGGGTGCCATATTCGAATAATCATCTGTTCATTAGCATCCTCTCATACTGAAAGCGAGGAAAGCCTCCGTCTTTGAAATCAACCGCGGATAAATTTAAGGTACGTGACGTAGATATCAGGTTCTTGCTATCGCCAAAAGTTTCAATTTTTTTTAGTAAAATTTTGAATTTGGGTATGTGGGTATGCTTAGTTTGCTAGTTTCTATCATTCTATAACTGCATTTTATGTTTATGTCAATTGGGTGAATTGATTGAAGGAGAATCATATGAGTCTTCATCTGCTTTAGTTTGAATTGTGAATTTTGGAGATGGGTTTTCTGCTAAGTTGTCCTTGTCGTCAAGATTTTTTCCCCTGAATTGTGCATTATAACTCATTTGAGAGTTTGGGGCACTGATTCTCAGTTTGTTACACTTGAAGTTCTAAGATGTGGGCATCGTTTCAATTTTTTTGTTCTGTTTTGGGTGGTTGGTTTGAATTTTGAAGTGCAAATTTATGCTTTCTACTCTTGTTCGAAAAATCGGCCTAGGCGCTAGGCGGCGCCTAGGAGCTAGGGCGGAGGACACCGCCCCGATTTCACTCTAACCGTTAGGGATGGGCGCCTGGGCGGGTCGGGTGCCTGCTTCTCTACTCTTCTCGACCCAACCAGTGGCAGCGACGGTTTCTTCTCTACTTGTCAGCGCTGGTCTCATATTATTTCAAAGGCGCGCAAGAGGAGATGATGGAGGCAGAGAAAGAGGAGAGATGATGGAGGCGGAGAGAGATGGGAGGTGATGGAGGCGGAGAGATGAGAGATAAGTGAGGATGGGTTTGGTCCAAAGAAAGGTGAAGATAGGGTTAGTGAAACGCTGCATTTCACTTATGGGCTGGTATTTTAACAAGGTTCTCTTATGGGCTTGGGCCCATATTTTAAAACATAACCTAATTGTGTTTTTATTTCAACCCTCTATATCAAAGCATATATCACATGACTCACATATATATATATATATATATATATATTAATTTTGGTATAAATTTATAATTTATAATACAAAATAATTATATTAAAAAAAGAAACACCTATCCCCCGATTACTCCTCTAGGCGCTAGGCCCCTACTTGCCGCTTGCCTACCGCCTAGCAATTCTTTGAACATTTTAGTATGAAGTGTAAATTGTAAAATATTAGAATTAGGAATTAGCACTCCTTTTCCCCCTATGTTTAGTTCTTTTGATAGGTTGTTAAATTATTAAAAGGTCCAAGTTAAATTTCAAATGGCAGGTCCTTACTGGGTTTCAAAACACTGCCTCACTAATTTATTGTAATACTTCTGGAAAGTAAGACTTCTGCCCTTTCAATGTTTAGTGGTTTCATTCAATTGCATTATATAAAATATCCCCACTTCTGACATTTTCATAGTTTTTAACTTGGAAGGTTCTCTTAACTATATTTTTTTGTAGTGTTATTTGTACTGGCTGAGTAGGGTACAAGTAGTTTATAGTTTAGGCTGGTTTTGTTGGTCTTGGTGACAGTGTTGGCATCATAAATGGTTAAGACTGGTGGAGACGAGTGGTAGAAAGAAAGATGAACTAGAGGTGGAATTGCTGATACAGACATTGGAAATGTGATAGTTTCTGCATTTCGGGTGCTGTCACAGTATTTCTCGAAACGATTGTAGTCTGGTTTTGGTTCAGTGAGAATATCATG
Organism: Prunus dulcis; assembly: GCF_902201215.1. Lineage (NCBI taxonomy): Eukaryota > Viridiplantae > Streptophyta > Magnoliopsida > Rosales > Rosaceae > Prunus > Prunus dulcis. The sequence goes on along the minus strand of NC_047655.1, from coordinate 27,074,849 downwards.
ATCATGGTATAGTGTTGGAGTGGATGCAGAACTGGCCAAAAAGATCTTCTGGAGGCAAATGTGGCATCTCCAATTGGTGGCATTGAGGATGATGGCTATGGCACATTGGTAGCATGATGTGGATGAAGTGAGTGTAATGATTGGAAACATGTCACTAGTACAAAAAATAATTGGGAATAGGTCAACCGATTCAAATAATTGTGGACTGTCTTACACAAGAGGGCTGGATGATTGCTTCATTGAATTTAATTGCATTTCTCATATTTATTCCCCAATATCATTAAGAAGCTTAGTCATTAGTATCTCTTGTTTCTTTCTCAGGTTACAAGAGTATTCTGTAGAGACAGCCATTGCCACAATTGTTGATGGAAGTGACAGCTTAAAAATCAACACCCAACACCTCAGGGAGCTTAGCTTTCGAGTCGGATCCATCTACCAGTTCATCGGCGAGCTGCTTATTCAACCCGATAATGAGGTAAGTGGCAAATTACATCCACCTGATGATTTTCCATGCTGGTCTTCATCACAACACATGAATGTTAATTATGTTAGAGCAATAAGCTCAATAGTTCTTGGTTTTTTTTTTTTTTTTTTTTTTCCAGGCAGTCTTGCAGGCACGTGTGGAATGTTGATTGCATTGATCTCAATCTCTATTATCAGTCTCTGCGATTATTGAGACAAATTTGAGGCTGATCATTTGACGACCAAGTTACCATCTACACCCAACCCATCAAACAATGCAAATTGAAATCCTTATGGCAAAAGGGTCAAAGCCAATAGCCCAATGATCACTTCATAATTGAAACCAGACGAATATATTTTTAATTGGGCCCTTAGATTTTTTTATGAACTTTTTGGGTAGGCCCAAGTCCTCACCTACCGTTAACGTTTTCGCTGGAAGCCTGTACGTCATTATCGGTTGCGCCGACCCACACCTCATTGTTGGTTCTTACGTGTCAGCAACTGGTTGGTAAGAATATACGCGGTGCTGGACCCACCTAGTAGCTGCTCCTTTGCACCGCCCTCATCATGTGCGCTAACGGTGCGGAGCACTGGATACGTGGATTCAAAGTATCACGTGTAGAATAGCAGGGAAAAAAGTGATAATCTCGTGTCTCATGCTCCCACCCAAAAGTCTATGCACTCGCAAAATGAAAATATCTCCTCTTCCTTTCTTTCTGTTTTTAGGGTTTGCTTCTTCAATTAAACATTATTGTTCTAATAATTTTGGTAAAACAATAGTCTGAAATTTTAACAATATTCTTTATATATATATACAAGCTATGGAACATTATAAACTAATTTAATTTGTATTGAGGAATTCAAATTTTGTCGTAACGAAGCAGGTAAAGAAACAGGTTCGCTACTCAGGTTAATTGGTCTAATTTTTTAATTGAGAATTAGGTGCGGCCACCGACGCTACGTTGGTAATGCCCTGCCACATTGGGGATTGGGCCACTTACCAAAGCTGATTTGATACTGCAAAAAGTTGTCACCAAATGTACACCAAGAATTTTTCCATGGTGGAGATGAGACTAGAGAAGAGATTTATCCAAGACCATGAATCCACTTTGTACCGACATTATTATGGGAATCCACTATTTCAGTGAAAAGAGGACCAGATATATTGACGGAAAGAGGCAACATGGTCAAATGGCCCTAGAATTCTAGGGAGGAAGTAGGACCCTCCTATGATAATGATTTTTGTTTGAGGTCCAACACTTATGTGCAAACTTTGCAAGTCAGATTGTAACGGGTCTTTTACTCTTTAGCTTTTGGAAGGAAAATGATAGATTTGCTCTGTTAGATTATGTGGGTTTAGGTGAGATGCACTCTAATATTATTTACTATTATATTTTTGTAACCTTTTCTCCTTTTTGGTAATCTTATGATTGATAATGCTATCAATTCACATTTTAATATGTTTGTTTGTGTTGAAATGATGTGTTTGGTTTGTTTATTCTCCATTTAGGGGTGGTTATGATCTATATTAGATCGGTTTCACTTTAAAATCACAACCGAATCAAGTATGTATTTTGACTGTTTGTGTATATAATCCTCCTCGTACATTGAAATGTAGGATTCTCTTTTTATGTAAACTTTTTTGTTTGAATTTATCTGGTTTTATCAAATATACATTTCAATTTTTTGTTCAATGATTGCTAAAGTTACTATATGTAATAATTTAAACTCAAGGGTCAGCTCCATGTATCATGTTAGTTATCATCAGTCTCTTAGAGCAACTCCACTTATTGCCCTTTGCCATGGCAAGGGAGGGTTAGGGCAGCTACTATTCATGTGAATAGTGCTGCTGCCCTTGCAAAAAGAAAAGTGTGTTTCCACCTATTGCCACGGAAACCACTATTCACATGAGATATGAGGAGAGGAATTTGTATAGAGTTTTAGTGTGGAAAGTAAAAAATATGACTAAGTATTTATTTTTAAAAAAATTCTAAAAAGTTTAGTATTTTTTTAAATTTTTTTAGATTTTTAAAATTATTTTTTGGTTGCTGACGTCATTGTTGATGTCAGCAAACCCATGTTAGACTGAGGGCCAACCCAGGTTTGTGGAGCCCACCCACAGCCCGTGCAACATTTGTCCGCTGGAAGGCTGTTTTGGGCCAAACCCCCCCTTTGCCCGGGCACACTGGAGTTGCTCTTAATCATTTAAGCACAGTAATTGTCTATGCGAAATGTTCTTTTTACTGTGAATGATCTTCATGGAATTATTATTTAAATAAAAATTAGAAGGAGATCTTGCAATTATTTTAACAATTAATTGCGTAAAGTAAAATATCGATATTACGTGTTTGTTAGCTTAGTTGGTTACAATAAAATAACCCATGTTCCATGACCAGCTAACCAACCGTTCGTTGATTCTTGTATATAATATGGGATTTATTTTGATATAAAAAAAATTATGGGATTTATAATAAATTAACCAAAATGATTACGACGGTTTAGCAATTTTTAATCCATTTGTGTTCGTCCATGGCAGCCGCAGCTGGCCAAGATAAAGCCATGTGTACGGTCGACGACCCTTGGGAGCATTGGGTTGATAGAGATAAACAGATTCCATACTATAAAATTAGCATCGACCGTTGGCTTTTATTTTTCTGCGATTCTTTAATAGCATGTATGGTGTGACATTCCATTAATTTATTATTCAATTCAATTTTGTTTACACAACAAAATGTTATTTTCGTTCCAATAATTTTGATAATAGTTTTATATAAACCAAGACTGCAATGTTTTACGAATGTGACATATACTTGTCTTTTGTAAATTGTATTAGTTTAAAGCCGCTTATTTGGAGCTGAATGAGTCTATAGTTAAACTTTGATTTAGTTTAAATATTTTTCTTATCCTATAAAGAGCTTATAACTCAAATAATTATAAGCAGTTACCCGCATCTAAACTCCTCTTTTAAAATCCGCCTCCCCCAATCTCGTTGGTCTTGGTTTTCGTTTTGGCTACTAGCTAGAAATAGAAATTATTGAATATCACGGCCTAATTTCTACATCATAAATATAGAAGACAAAAATTCCCACAATATTGTAGCTACAAATTGTTGACCCAATACGAACTTGACTGCACATGTGAACAATGTATTTACACAAACAAATACGTCAAAATTAAAAGAGTTATATGCATGAGTATATAAATAGGATAGGAATAAAAAAGAAAGCCTTTTGAGCTGAAAAAGCTAAAGCCTTTTTGGTTTACATCTTTTAACTGTGGCGCACACACAGGGTTTTAACATTTCATGACGTCCAGTTTGTAATTTGCTTTGAGTGTTTTGTGTATTATTGTTTGTATGCACGGCAAGCTCTGTGCTTTGTTTTCTTCTCCTCGTCAGATAAATATCACTTCATCTTCACCATTACCAAACAAAAACACAAACACATACACAGACGCGGGAGGAGAGACAGGCAGGGTGTTATGGATTCTGATCGATCTCTAACTTCACTTCCTCAAGGTCTCAGCTGGGCTCGTCGGAATTGCCACCAGTTCCGATCGGTGAAACCAGTTTTCCGGCTGCTGCCTGGGGTTCCGGCTTTCTAGCTTCTGAATTTTCTGGTCAAACTTAGCTGGATTGGATTATCAAGGTTTTACTTTGACGTCTACTTTGGTTGGTTTTTTTTGGTTGGTTTATGTTTTTTGGTTGCTGAGAAATGAAAGAAAAGTTTGTTTTTTTTTGGGTAGCGGAGAAGTACAAGTTGAATTCTTTTCGTTTCCTTTATGAAAGTTCCTGTGTGGGTTTTGTTTGGTAACTGAGAAAATTGGGATGGAAAAGAAAGGTGAAGCCCAACATGTTTTTGTTTTGGTTATCTTTCATGGTTTTTTTTCCTCTGGGTTTTCTTAGATTGCAGTAAGTTTTTTGGGCAAAGGGTTAAAAAGTTTCAAAGAGCAGAGCTTTTGCCCTTTATAGAAGCCAAGAAAATGGAGGAAAGGAGAAAGAAAGAATTGATTTACTTTTTGCCAAGTTTAGACGAGTCTCTGTAGTTACTAGGAAAGATTCATATGTTCTCAATTTTTCCTTTTTAATACCAAAACCAGAGTTTTACAGAAAACATACAAAACCAAAATACCTACCTATCTCCCCTCCTTTTACCGGATCTGGGTGGCCAAACTATTAATTAATAGAATAGCATTGGAACTGTTTAGGGACAGGGGTTTTTGCATCTAAACATTACAAAAAAAAAATTCTAAATCCAACGGTGGAATTCCACGCAAGCATGAACATTCTTTATAATCTCTTCACCATTCAATTTCTTGTATGTATATCATATTAAATTCAAAGATTCTTACCTTTCTGAGTCAGATCATGCCCTTTTGTCAGTCACAGTACTATCACTCAAGTCAAGTTGCCTTAAACTTCTGTCAGTTCTCAGAGAAGAAAGTTAAATAAAATGGGATTGAAAACTAACAAATGTGTCAAGCATTTTCTTGGCCTTGTGCTTGTTCTTTCCAAGATCGAAAATGACTGTTATGTGATGTTTATAAATGTTCAACATTGTTCAGATTTTTTGAGTCTACAACCACAATTTGGTGGCCTGGAAAAGTGGAATTGAATAGCTTGCTAGCATAGGCACAGCTAATGGGGCACTTCTCCTCCATGTTCAGTGGACTGGTGAGGTCACTATCCATCAAGAAAGGGAAAAATAACCATGGAAATTCTGATGCAAGAGATGCTGCCGAAGCAATGGCGAAGGAGGCGAAGAAGAATGACATGATACTGCGCTCTTCCGGGATTGTCAATGTTGATGGTTCAAACAATTTTGCTTCAGTTTTCTCAAAGAGAGGCCAGAAAGGAGTGAACCAGGACTGCTGTATTGTGTGGGAGGTAAGCAAAGGCTGCTCATTTTCTTGTTGCCAATTTAGAACTAGTAGGAAATTGGATATAAGACAAAATTAAATTTCTGGATCAGCTACATGGTGTTTGTTCTATATTGATGTATGTGAATGTTGTTTGTTTTGGTTTTAGGAATTTGGGTGCCAAGAGGACATGATGTTTTGTGGAATATTTGACGGGCATGGTCCATGGGGACATTTTGTGGCAAAAAGGATCAGAGAAACAATGCCACCCTCTTTGTTGTGTAGTTGGCAAGAGACACTAGCTCAAACTTCCCTCGATCCAGATTTGGACTTGGAATTGGATAAAAAGGGTCACCGGTTTAATATATGGAAGCATTCCTATATCAAAACTTGTGCTGCTATTGATCAGGAGCTTGAGCGGCATCGTAGAATCGATTCCTTTTACAGCGGAACAACTGCCCTCTCTATTGTCAGACAGGTACTAATTTGTCATTGGAATATGCAGAGCAAATATAAACTGTTTCTAAGTTGTTTACTTAAGTTCTTATTAAGCTATTAACTTACTAGGTGAAGAAACTAGTTGCTGTAATGAGCCTTGACTCAGAAACTAGTTCTAATTGTTTTTAGGCTTTGTATGAGTTTGTGCAATTTTGAACAGTATTAACATGAATGTACATCCTAATTTTTGTTTGTGTAGGGTGATCTTATTTTTATAGCAAATGTTGGTGATTCTCGTGCTGTTTTGGCTACCACTTCAGAAGATGGAAGCTTAGTGCCAGTTCAGCTTACTGTTGATTTCAAGCCCAGTTTACCTCGTGAGTCTCTAATCTATATGATCTCTCTCTCAACACACAAATGGAGAAAATAACATATGGTCACACATTTTGACATTTTTTTTCAATTGTTTTGTTTGCAGAGGAGGCGGAGCGAATAATTCAAAGCAAAGGGCGGGTGTTCTGCTTAGATGATGAACCAGGGGTGCAAAGGGTGTGGCAGCCAGATGGGGAAACACCAGGACTTGCAATGTCTAGAGCCTTTGGAGATTACTGTGTGAAGGGCTTCGGGCTCATTTCTGTGCCTGAAGTGACACAGAGAAATATAACAAGCAGAGATCAATTTGTTGTGTTGGCAACTGATGGGGTATGCACATTACTCTTCTAATGAAACATTTCTAAATTGAAAAACAAAACAGGAAGTTGCAATATTTCAAAAAGGGTACTCAAAAGTTGTGATTAAAACTTGTTTTTTTATATTTTTACTTGTAGGTTTGGGATGTTGTTTCAATTCAAGAAGCAGTGCAGATTGTAGGTTCAACAGCAGACAGGGCAAAGTCTGCTAAGCGTCTGGTGGAGTGTGCTGTGCATGCATGGAAGCGCAAGAGGAGGGGAATAGCAATGGATGACATTTCAGCCATTTGCCTCTTCTTTCATTCTTCCCCTTTGTCTGACCCTCAGCAAGTTCACCCAATCAGTATTGCCACACCAAAATAGCTTGCAGAAATCTTGCTCCTTCTCCTTGTTTATCAAATCTTGCTCCTCCTCCTTGTTTATCATGTAACTTTGTAGTAGTTTGATTTTGGTTAGATGTTTGATTAGGAAGTTAGGCAAGCAAAAATCTTGGTTCAGATTTCAATCAACAGCTAGATGCTTCTATAGTTGCATGCCCAATTAAGTTTCAAGATACATAGGCTTCCTATGGTAGGTACTTATGGAATGTAAACAAATGATCGGAAACGTTCAATTGTGTAGGTTCTGTTTCAAGGATTATTCATGAAAAAAATCAGTTAAATCGGAAATTATTTCATTATGCACGTTTTTTTTTTTCTTCAGTTTTATCTAACTACCTGTGTTTCTTTCCTATTTTAAATGACCAAATATCTTTGTAGTTGGACAATTTTTTCCGAAGATAACCTAAAATAGACAATTCGGGGTTTTATCACATAATTTCAATTGCAGAGTTTCTGCAGATATTACGAATTTACTCATAGTGCAACACATGAATGCTTATGGCATACGATTTGCAGTTATATGATCATTCACACAGGGCTCTTGGGCTGTTTTGGGAAGCATCCCATTCTTAGATGGAGGATCTGGTTGGGCTGCCTGGCCCAGAGACATAATGAGTCAGTTTCTGGTTGTTCAGATAGAATTCCAGAGTGTCTTTAGAAATAGCACACGACATCAACGAGTTTTGTCCTTATACGACGCGACGAGTCGTGACTCCTGCCGACACCGAAACAGTTTACGACAGCAAGTGTATATATCGAGGGACGAGCAAGTTCAAGAAACTCGCGTGTGTGAGGTAAGCAACCTCGTCCAGTCATGATTCACATAATAAACAAAAACCTTATCCAAAACCAAATCTCATTTGCGGAGAACTCCAACAATCAAAGCCAATTAGCGCGAGAAACTGACGACTGACTCAAACAGTTACTTTCTAAACTTTGAATTAGTTTAAAAATTGAATGCCCAAACTCGAAAGCGACAGTACAAAAAGCAAACGAATGGTGTTCGACTGGACGTGTGTACCGAATATTCACTAGATTTGAATATGTGATTTCGAATCCGCGACATCCCACACGCAATGATAAGTTAATAAGCAGACTAAATAAGTAACAGTACTTATCAATAAGTCCACGTACTTATCACTGATAGGTCAGTAGAAAAGGAAAGACCCCTGTAAATGCATCGAAGGTAGCGACTCTCTCTCTGTGTCTCTGAACGCAGTCCTTCCCTGGAACCCTAGAAATCCTCGAACGGTGAGCTTCATAAATCTTAGAAATACCGATGAATTCTTGCACTTTGAGGTTTCTCTGAACTCAGATTCGGAGCCTGAGTATGTGAACTTGCATGATTTTGGGTTCAAACGTTAATTATGTGTCTGTTTGTTTGTGCAGTTGAATTTGAAAGCTCTATTATTTCTCTGTTTCGGAGAAGGAAAGGGAAGTTTGGGTTTGAAAATTGAGAGTCGAAAAATGTCGTCTTTGAGCAGAGAATTGGTGTTTCTCATACTCCAATTCCTGGAGGAGGAGAAGTTCAAAGAGTCCGTACACAGGTAAGCTAAGATTCCCACCCTCTGTATTTATAATTGTACACGTATACGCGTAATTTATGTATGTATTTTTACATGCATGTACTTAATATATACATGTACTTGTCAACCGGAGGTTGTTGTGTTGATTTTGGCTTTATGTGATGATTATGAGACTTAAATTATTTAAAGTTCATGTCTTTTCATTTTCATTGTTTTTAAACTTTAATTTTTAATGAAAGTTAGCCTATGTTTGGTTCTTTAGCGGTGATTATTTGGATTTAATTTTTCTATCCTAGCAAACTTTTTTAAGTTGTTAAAAAAATTGATAACTTCACTCCAAATGGACGCGCTAGGCTGAATTGAGGTTCATTATTTCATATAAGGATCATGGGTTAAGACTTTGAAAACTGGAACAATATCTATGAGTAAATTTACCTGTTTTTCGCTCGCGTCTTTCCCGGAAAAAGGTGAGAGAGCATGAACATTTTACTTAATTTGAGCAAAATAGTAGCATTTGAGCTTAGTTGATTAATGAGGGTGATTTATTGGGGTGTAGAAACATAGATGCTTACAAATGAAATAATCTAAGGTTTTAGAGTCAATAATGTGTCCCTTGTCTCTCTCGCAATTAATTGAATGATAAATGATGTTGCAGTATGAGAGAAATTGAAAAAAGAAAATGATGAAAGATGAAGCTATGAATATGTGACAACTAATAGTGAAAGAGAAATACATCTAATTTGGTTTAATAAGGTTTGGTCAAGCAAGTTTTTTTGTTTAAGGGATATATTATGATAGCAAGATGTAATGGAAAAAAAAAATAATGATAATGAGAAAAAACTCTTGTTTAACAAAAGTACCAATATAATTTCCGTGTGTGCAATTAATTTTCTTTTCTCAATTTGGAAATCTTGTTTCAACATTTATTTTCTTTCTTACATTCCAAATTCTTCTATCTTGAAATTATTTTAATTTCAACCTATATGTTGTAGGCTTGAGAAAGAATCAGGGTTCTTTTTCAACACAAAGTACTTTGAAGAGAAAGTTCAGGCTGGAGAATGGGATGATGTAGAGAAGTACTTATCAGGATTTACAAAAGTGGATGACAACAGATACTCAATGAAGATATTTTTTGAAATAAGGAAGCAAAAATATCTTGAAGCACTTGATCGGTAATACTTGAATCTACTTTTTCTGTTCAGGGCTTTTATTTTTTCTTAAAAAAACCATTTTGAGTTTATTGGGCAAGAGTATAATCTTATATTCTGTCCTTTTGTGTTTATTATGTTATAGGCAAGACAAGCCGAAGGCTGTTGAAATCTTAGTTAATGATTTGAAAGTGTTCTCCACATTTAATGAAGAACTTTACAAAGAAATCACGCAGCTTCTCACTCTTGGAAATTTCAGGTAATTTCTTGCATGTAAATAAAGAGGGTATTGATCTAGTAGCAAGGTCTACGTTGACAAATGCTTCCTCCTATGGCCTGGTTAACTGATGATGAAAATTAGGGAAAAGGGGTGAGTACTTGGATGAGGTCCCCTTGATAATTGTTGATCCGTTCAATAAATTTCGTACTTATAAAAAAAGAAAAGTTTTCATTGCTTGGAACCTTAGAGAACAAACAATTGCCCAACCAAGACTGGTTAAAGCTTGGCTTGATGGATACAAAGCCAAAGCAGCATGTAAGACAAAAATGAATCGAGGAGTGAGTTATTTTACCTCTTCCACGTTTTTTGGTCAACCAAGTGGGCCATCATGTTGTTGGAATCATACTTTAAAGGAGAGGCAATGTGTAATATGACAATGAAGTTCAAACTACCCTGCCAGAAAAAAAAAAAAAAAAAGGAAAAAGAAAATGAACAGCTCTGTGGGATTGCTTGTGTTTTTATGTCACTTTATAACCCTAATATATGGTAATTGTAGGTAACTAGTCATTTTTTTTTTGTTTTGGAAATAACTACCAGGGAAAATGAACAGCTTTCCAAGTACGGTGACACCAAAACAGCTCGCAGCATAATGTTGATAGAGCTTAAGAAACTTATAGAAGCAAATCCCCTCTTTCGTGATAAGCTTGTTTTTCCCACTCTGAAGGCATCAAGACTGAGGACTCTGATCAATCAAAGGTGAGAGTGATATTCTTTTGGATGAACAACGCTGGGTTCCCAATTCCTTTTCCCCTCATAGGTTTTCATGTTCAGGTGTTCTAGACATTAGTTGAGTGCTGCAATGATTTTTTAAAAATAATTCCCCATTTGCTATTCTTTTTTTAATTTTTAATTTGAAGTAAATATTTTTGCCTCACTTCCCTACCTCAATAAATTAGCTAAGCTTGACTCCCTTGCTTGTACTTCAGCATTTCAATTTTCAAATAAACGCCTTCTTTATCCATTATATGTTAATTGGTTGCATTCATTCAAGCATAGGGTGCTTCTACCACTTGTGTGCACCTTAATGAAGGACAAATGAATGACTGAAGCTGGTTTTATTTTGAAACTTGTATGCAATCATTAACATTTGTGTTTTCTTGTTTCCTTTCTCTTCTTCCCAAAAGGGAAAAAATTATAAGCTAGTGGAGGCTATTGTGCTTCTTTTGTGTCGTATATCAGTCCTGAGCCCGGGTAAGGGTAGGAGGGCTAGTGGAGTTCTTTTAACATTTTCTTATTGTAAAGTTATCATATTGGTTCAGATTATTGTGCTAAGCCAATCATTGTCTGATATCTGATACTTCTTTGTAGTTTGAACTGGCAGCACCAGTTATGCAAGAATCCAAGACCAAACCCCGACATCAAGACTTTGTTCACAGATCATACGTGTGCACCTCCCAATGGTCCTCATACTACTACACCCGTCACTCTTCCTGTTGCTGCGGTTGCAAAACCTGCTGCTTATCCCTCACTTGGAGCTCATGGTGTATGATATTATACATAGAAGCTTTGATCTTTATTCAATTTTCCTTCTTGATTATATGTCAGAGATATAAATTTAAATGTTGACTAGTAAATTTCTTGTTTCCTTTACTGTGTACAGCCCTTTCCGGTCACTGCAGCCACTGCTAATGCTAATGCTTTAGCAGGTTGGATGGTCAATGCCTCAGTCTCTTCATCTGTGCAAGCAGCCGTTGTTACTGCATCATCCATCCCTGTTCCACAGAACCAAGGTGAGAACTTGAGTTGCATTTTTTAAAATCACTTTTCTGTACATTGTTGTTTGAGTTTCATATTGTGGAATGTACTTCGGATAATTTCAAGTTTCAGTTCCGTAGCTGAGGAAAATTGGATGGTCTTAGCATTTCTAGGTTTAATGGTACACTACACGTTCTAGTATTATTCAATTGATTACATGGTCAAAAGGGTTTTAAGTTTTGTTTTTATGAGTTATGAAGTCCCCTCTCTGCTTATTTACTCATTTCCTTAGTTTCTCTATGTTTTAACAATCTAGTTTTTCATTTAAGCAGTTGCAATCTTGAAACGTCCAAGAACACCTCCAGCAACCCCAGGTATGGTTGATTATCAGAGTGCTGATCATGAACAACTTATGAAACGATTGCGACCTGCTCAATCTATTGGGGAGGTAATCTAGACAATATTTTGTTTAGTATCTAATTTTGGAATATTTTGCATTTTTTCTGTGTGATACTGAAAGTATATTAGGACTGGTTTACTTTGCAATTGTTGCTAATGTTGGCATTCTTGTCACCGTTTTACTTATAGGTTATATATCCAACATCTAGACAGCAAGCTTCTTGGTCACCGGACGACCTACCCAGAACAGTGGCTTTTACCTTGCATCAAGGATCTAGTGTCACAAGCATGGACTTTCATCCGTCTAACCATACATTGTTGCTAGGTGTGATTGTTTGTCGTTGTGTTTGGCTTTTAAAGTTCAAGTAATATTATAAATAAGGCCCTATTTAAATAGGTTGCCTCGCCCCTGGGCTTTCTTCCATTCTCTTCTGAGTCTTCTATAACTTTATTTTATGTCTGGCAGTTGGTTCTAATAATGGTGACATTACTCTTTGGGAACTTCTGTTGCGTGAGAGGTTGGTTTCAAAGCCATTCAAGATATGGGATATGACAACATGTTCATTGCAATTTCAGGTCATCTTTTAGTCTTTTTTTTTTTTTTTTTGGAGGGTTAAGATTTGGTTTGGTATTAAATTTTTATGGTCTAGTGTTAATTAAAGCCATGTGATGGAAGCACTTTTGGTCTTGCCTATACTTTAGTATAGTTTTCAGATATTTAAAACGTACGTATTTAACAGTTTAGTTTTTGTACAGGCCACAATTGTCAAAGACACCCCGATTTCTGTCAGCCGTGTTACATGGAGTCCTGATGGGAGCTTTGTGGGTAGGTACATTTTGAAGATTGAAATTATTTCTTGAAGAGTTGTATGTATATCTTATTGTTTTACTTGCTACAGGGGTTGCATTTAGCAAACATTTGATTCACTTGTATGCTTATCATGGATCTAATGATCTACGCCAACATGTGGAGGTGATATGATATTATGATAATTTTTCAGATTGATCAAGAAAGCTAAATTTATAACTGCTGCTCAAATTTTATCCCTTTCTTTTTGCAGGTTGACGCCCATAATGGTGCTGTGAATGACTTAGCTTTTGCTTATCCAAATAAACAACTGTGTGTTGTGACCTGTGGAGATGATAAGCTAATAAAGGTAGAATTATAATTCTCATCACAAGATTTAATTTAATTACAAAGTTTCCACTTTATCTAAACGAAGTGAAACAGGTATGGGATTTAACAGGACGAAAACTATATAACTTTGAAGGTCATGATGCACCCGTCTATTCAGTCTGTCCTCATCACAAGGAGAACATTCAGGTATGTTTGCAAAATGGAGAAAGCATTTGTTTTGTTGATCAATTTGTTATTAGTGTTTGGAAGCAAATGCTTTTGTGTAAGTTTACCTTAAATATATATAAGTTTTCTCATTTACTGAATTTTGAGAATTTAGACACAAGTATATAGGAATAAGATAACATTCTTTATGGATTTTACTTATCTAAAAACTAATTGCTTAGATTTATCACCCGAGGGTCTCTTTTTGAAACTTTTTTGAATGTTTGACTTGAGTACCCTGCTTCCTTGTCATCTACTTTTCTCATCACCATGTGCAATAAGAAGTGTACTTCTGAAATTTCAGTTCATATTTTCAACTGCTATTGATGGAAAAATAAAGGCCTGGCTGTACGACAATTTGGGTTCTAGAGTTGACTATGATGCTCCTGGCCAGTGGTGTACCACAATGCTATACAGTGCTGATGGAAGTCGGTATGAAAATTTTAAAATATGGACCTCTACAAATTGAGTATTTAGTAAAAAAAATTATTACTCCTTTTTCTGTTATTATCTCGCAGTTTTGACAAACGTATGAGTCAGTTGAAATGTCTTGTCAAAACTTATGTAAGTGCCATCATTTCATATTATCCTACAGATTGATTATTATTATTATTATTATTATCGTCATTTCAGATTGTTCTCTTGTGGAACAAGTAAAGAGGGAGAATCATTTCTAGTTGAATGGAATGAAAGTGAAGGAGCAATAAAGAGAACATATTCTGGATTCAGAAAGAAATCAGCAGGGGTTGTGCAGTTCGACACAACACAGAATCATTTTTTGGCTGTGGGTGAAGATAGCCAAATAAAGTTTTGGGATATGGACAATAACAACGTTCTGACTAGCACAGATGCAGAGGGTGGACTTCCAGTCAGTATTTTGTTATAATTTCTAGTTTATTTCTTAAACTCCCCTCCCCTGGATGTCGATTTAGGGCATGATATCATTATATTATATTTTTCAGAGCCAACCTCGCTTGAGATTCAACAGAGAAGGAAATCTTCTTGCTGTCACAACAGCAGACAATGGATTCAAAATACTTGCAAATGCTGTTGGAGTTAAAACGCTGAAACTTATGGAGTCCACCACATCTTTTGAGGGACTAAGGCCTCCCATTGAATCTACTGTTATAAAGGTTTTAATCATTTATTTGGCCGTGTTTTTATTAACATTTTTTTTCTTCATTACATCTTCAAGACCGTATTATTTGTGTCTAAATAGGCATCTGGCTCGCCGTCTGTTACAAATGTTAGTGCGGTCAATTGTAAAGTGGAAAGGAGCTCTCCTGTTAGGTCTACACCAATTCTTGTATGTCAGTTGATCTTTCTAAATGTTTTTTCTTTTTATTTATTTTCAAATATTATTTGTAAAGTGGCATAGCATTCATTTGATTATTTTGGCTCTATTTCAAGCTTGGAATTGATCACATGAGTAGAAGTTTCGAAAAAATGAGAAGTCTGGATGATGCAATTGATAAATCCAAGATCTGGCAGTTGACTGACATTCAGGATTGTGCACAGTGCCGGCTAGCTACCATGCCTGACACAACAGATACTTCCAGCAAGGTGTGTTAAGTATTTCATGCTTATCACATTCTATTGTGACATTTATATGCCATGATATTCGTAAACCATTGCATTTAAATTTAGGTTATTCGACTCCTATACACAAATTCTGGTACTGGCATTTTGGCACTTGGGTCAAATGGCGTGCAGAAGCTGTGGAAGTGGGTCCGTAATGAACAAAATCCAAGTGGAAAGGTAATAGCTAACCTAGAAGAAGTGTTCAATCATCTGTTTTTCCTCTCTTTTCCATCTAGTTCAGTGCATCTTCTGAAGTTTGTTGGTGTTTAAAGGCCACTGCCAGTGTTGTTCCACAGCATTGGCAACCGAACAGTGGTCTTCTTATGACTAATGATGTCACAGGTGTTGACCTTGAAGAAGCAGTTCCATGCATAGCACTCTCAAAGAATGACTCTTATGTAATGTCAGCTTGTGGTGGAAAGGTCTCATTATTTAACATGATGACATTTAAGGTAAATCGACATACAATCTAGAAAATTTTCAAAATATTGGGATCCTTTTTTATGGTTAACCATATGTGTTTCTTTGAGTTGTAGGTAATGACAACATTCATGGCACCTCCTCCTGCATCCACCTTCATAGCGTTCCATCCTCTGGATAATAACATCATAGCCATTGGAATGGAAGATTCTACCATCCACATCTACAATGTTAGACTTGATGAGGTAATTACTTATCAGTTTCATCTCCATTTCCTATGCTTTAATCTTATTTTCTTTCTTGCCTCAAAACTATGAATTCCATATGTTGCATTGCTAAAGACCTTACATGATTTATCTGTTAATTTTAGGTGAGATCAAAAATGAAGGGTCACCAGAAGCGGGTTACTGGTTTAGCTTTCTCAACCAATCTTAATATACTCGTTTCGTCCGGTTCTGATGCTCAAGTAAGTAAATTTTTTGGTTATTTTATAAAATGCCCAGTAACCCATTGGTGTTGTCTTTTCCAAATCTAAACTATACATTTAACTGCAACCTGCAGCTGTGTGTGTGGAGCATTGATACATGGGAGAAGAGGAAATCAGTTGCAATACATATACCTTCTGGAAAGGCACCTGCTGGTGACACTCGAGTGCAATTCCATTCTGACCAAATTCGCTTGCTGGTGGTTCATGACACGCAACTAGCCATATATGATGCCTCAAAGATGGATTGCATCCGACAGGTAGAAAGTTTACTCTGATGTTTTAGTTAAACCAGGGATGATCCTAGATTTGTTACTATAACTTTGTTCTTCCATCTCAGTGGCTTCCACAAGATGTACTTCCTGCACCCATATCTTATGCAGCATACTCCTGCAACAGTCAACTAGTATATGCTGCCTTTTCTGACAGTAACATAGGGGTGTTTGATGCTGATACCTTAAGACTTAGATGCCGCATTGCTCCATCAGCATACCTATCCCAAGCAGTCTTGAATGGGTAAGCTGTGGAGAACTTACCATGAATTTTTAAGGTTCTTGATCCGATCTTTTTTAACTAATCCTGCCGTGTGCTACATTGTAGAAGCCAAGCTGTGTACCCGCTTGTTGTTGCAGTACATCCACAAGAACCCAACCAGTTTGCTGTCGGGTTGGGCGATGGCTCTGTTAAAGTTATTGAGCCCACCGAATCAGAGGGGAAGTGGGGATCGTCCCCGCCTATTGAGAACGGAACACTTAATGGAAGAGCAGGATCGTCATCGACCACCAGCAACCACACACACGATCAATTACAAAGACGAGAATAGTTTTAAGTTCTTAGGACATGTCCTGAGCTGTAATTTCTCAGTATAGAATGTTAGGTTTTCAGTTGCTCATTTGTCCCTTATCAAAAAGATAAGTTTGGATGTAGGTTGATATGTGGATAGAGACTAGGGACACATTTAGTAGTTGTAACTCATAATTCAGAGGCCAAGGAAAATGGTCATCTCACAAACGAATGTGTTTTTTTGTATGATGTTTGGTTATCTATCTATTGGTTCTTGTTTCCCATAAAAATGCTTGCATATGAAACTACAAGAACACCCTTAATCTATGGCTCAACGGTCAACCAACGGGTTGATGTGAAATTACAAGAACACCCTTAATCTATAGCTTAACGGGTTTTAGTGGTATATCTTTGAGGCAAAGTAAACGACACGTCGTTTTAGACATGGCGGGAATAATTCCTTTTCAATCCAAAACGCACCGTCCAACTCCTCAGACTATATTCAATGTCTCTATTTATCTCTATCTCACACTCTGATTTTAGGGTTAGGGTTTATTTGCCCCTCTCACGCTTCGTCCACTTTCCATTTCAATTTCTCTCGTCTTCCGGTTATGGCGAACCGTACAGACCCGTCCGCAAAGAGCATAAGGGGGATGAACCCGCAGAACCTAGTGGAGAAGATCGTACGGTCGAAGATATACCAGAACACGTACCTGGAATGAGCAGTGCTTCGGGTTGACGGCCGAAACCCTAGTGGACAAAGCCATGGAGCTCGACCACATCGGTGGGACCTTCGGAGGTAACCGTAAGCCCACGCCTTTCATGTGCCTCGTGATGAAGATGCTTCAGATCCAGCCGGAGAAGGAGATCGTTATTGAGTTCATAAAAAACGACGACTACAAGTGAGTTTTACTGTCCAGTTAATTAATTGCTTTTGATAGTAACTGGAATTGGTTTTGGAAGTGCTTATGTGATTTGACAATGTGCATGCTCCCGGTAGCTGGGAGAATTAGTGTTGAAGGGAAAGGAAGGGGAATTTGTGGAGTTTTGTGGTTTTTGCTGAGAAACCCGAATCCGAAAAGTGTGTTTTAGATGTTGAATTCTTTTAGATGCGGAATGAGATATTTTGGGTGGTTTGGATATATGGTAGTATGAAAGGAATAGTATTGTTTTGCTTTATGTAAAAAATGTAGGAGATATCTCTTGATATTCTTTGTTGTGTTAGGTGGAGGTAATGGAAGGATACGGGAAATAATAGGGTCTTGTTGTTTATATGATATGAAGAGGAAATTGGTGATTTCTGTTTGTGAATTTTTGTTCAGGAAGGTCGAAACAGAAAGGGTTGGGATAATAGTGGAAGTTGGTTTGGTCGGGTGGAGATTGTTTTTGTTATGTTCTGGTTGAAGTAGCTTTATGATTCTTAACGCTTAATTTATTTATTTTTTCTATTTAATGTGGACATGGAGCATTTTCGTATATCCAAAAATTAACATTTATTATTTGGGTTTCAGATATGTCCGGATACTTGGTGCATTTTATTTGCGTCTTACAGGCACGGATACTGATGTGTACCAGTACCTAGAGCCTCTGTACAATGACTATCGGAAGTTGAGGAGAAAATTGGCTGATGGGAGTAAGTTATATGATCATCTCTGACATTTGCATTGATTACATACTTAGTATTGGATTTTAATGGGAATGCTAATAATCTCTTGCTCTAATTGTATCAGATTATGCCTTGACGCATGTGGATGAGGTTATTGATGAACTTCTGACAAAAGATTACTCATGTGACATTGCGATGCCAAGAATTAAGAAAAGGTGGTTGTTTATTGGAATAAACATTTCCTAGTTGATTTTATCATGGTGACTTTTGTTTTTTGTTTTTACTATAGACATAGTTGAATATCCTCCCCCTTCTTTACGTTTGGAATGCATCTTGGCCCCTTGTATCTCTCCCCTGTTCTAGGTTTCCATGAGGGTCCAATTTAACTTCTACAATTTTAGATTTATGTATGTAATTTCTTTCTATATTCATACAGATGGACTCTGGAAGCAACTGGTTCATTGGAACTCAGGAAAAGTGCGTTGGAGGAGGACTTTGAGGAGGAGGAAGAGAAAGAGGAGAACGATCAACTTGATGGAGTGGATGATGAAGTCCATGGTAGGGATTATTATCGTGGCCGAAGCCCCATAAGGGAAAGGGACAGGGGTAGAAGACGCGACAGTCACACATACAGGTTCGTTTCTCTGTTTGTAGCATGTGATTTGTTTTTTAGACATGGAAGTAATGTTTATGTTGGTCACTGACTGATGTTTCTTTGTAATATTTTTGTATATTTTTTTAACATAGTAAGGTACAGTACAGACTCCTTGAATCATGATAATTGACCGAGAATGAACAATTTTCTTTTATACAAATTTTTTATGTTTACCATATATTAATTCTGACAAATAACTGGATTCTCTGTGTGTGTGTGTGTGTTGGTCGGTTGGGATGAAGGCTTGGTTAATAGCTCTGGGAGTTAGATTGCTTGGGTTCTTATTCTTTGTGTTATTGTGTGTGAGTGGAGATATTTTGGATCTTCAGGTGATTTCTGAACTAAACTGAATGTTCTCTTCTCTCTTTTTTATTTTTTTTTTGGGGTGCGGGGGACGTAAAATTTTGTTGAAAATCAAGCTGAGAGCATGGAGTAATAGAATGAGAGGCAAAAGAAAAGAAAATAAAGCAAGTCTAAACTGATTTTTTTTCCTTTTATAAATGAGTGTCCGGGTCAACATGAAATCCATTCAAGTTATCTCAACTGATTTTCATTTGGGTTCTGCCTGTCTTTGGATGAACCAGTCTTGTAGCTGTTGTGGGAAATTTATTAGACTTTTACGTCATAAAAATAATGACTTTTAAAGTGGAAGCTGTTGTCTGACTATTCAAATTCAGACTAGTACATTCATATGTCATTGAAGTTTCTACCATTGAATTTAAGCCATAGGTGTTATATAATGGCTTCCTATAGTGATATCCCTGATTCTCCAGGTTGCTCTGCACTGACAGTGTGCAGTGAGAAGTATGATGGATCATACATATTTCCTGCAGTGTAAATATGGTTCCCTGATCAGTTGTGTCTTTTCTTATTTTGCATTTGGAGTTAATTCCGCAAAGTTGGTTAATTGAATGCCATTGGTTCTTTTTCTGGGAAGCCCTGTGGTTGATTTCATTTGTAAATGTCGAATTCTACCATATAGTTACTGTTTGTTGTTAAACAAAGGATTGAAACTGTCATCTTGAAGCTAACACTGCCATTTCTGTTTCCTTATTTACTCCCATAAAACAGTGACCACGATTATGACAGAGACTATGATAGGGATAGAGACTATGACAGGGAACGCGGACATGGATGAGAAAGAGATAGGGATCGTGACTGTTATCGACTAAGAGATGAAAAGGATCATGGTCACGATAGGGAGCGGGATAGGCAAAAGAGGGATTGTGGCAAGAGGAGGAGCTATTCAAGGAGCAGAAGTCGGAGTAGGGATCATGAGGGTCGGGATAATCGCAAAAGACATGGCTGCAGCAGCATGAGTCCCAGGAGACAGGATGGGCATGATGAGCATGGCACTTGTGAGGAGTCAAAGAAGAAGAAAGAAAAGAAGGAGAAGGAGACTGATGGGACAGACCATCCAGATCCAGAGATTGCTGAAGCGAACAGGCTCCGTGCATCTCTCGGATTGAAACCTCTGAAGATGTGATAATGTTGGTTGACTAGTTCATGTTAATGTGAATGTATTTCAACCGTCTTTGGATTTCTGAACCTTTTACAGCTAGTGCTTTCAGTATCTCCTGTACATCCATTGCTTGAGTTCATATAAAGATCATTTTTACTGACTGTTCAGGCAGTCATTTTTCAGGATAAACTGTAACTCTTGGTTTTGTGTACAGCATTGGTATGGACCAAAACAAATGCCGTGCATTTGTGAAAGCATTAACAATATAACAAGAGCTAAATACTTTTATAAGAAGAAACATGCAAAATCTTTACATCTAACAAGAACACGAGTCTTGAACATAAAAAAAAATAAAAATTAACATGAGTAAATTGAAAAGAAAACAGAATCATGAAGGGAACAAATACCCATATCATGGCATGATCTCAGTTATCAAAATGCCATTTTCATCATACTGAAGGGTGCCAGATAAACTCAGTGGTCTGCACTTGCTTCCCATTAGAATTCTTTTCTTGCATAACTCCTGGGCACCTCTTTCTTCCATAGCTTTGCTATCTTCTTCCTTTGAATTATCTTCCCCATCGATCTCCCTACTTACCATTTTTGTTAGGGACCTTGCCATTCTCGACTTCCAGCGATTAGTTGGCATGAATTTTGATGGAACCAAATTCAAGTTACCTGAACTTTCTTGCTCCCAAATCACCCTGAAAGTAGCATGAGCAACACCAATATCAACTCGTTCAGCATTATCACCTTTGATATAACAAAAAGGTGCACATAGGTTAGTATCATCATCATTGGCTCTGCTGTTGCACTTGGTTTTGCTTTTCATGAAACTTCTGCCATTGGAAGAAGACTTTTTCTCTGGTGATTTGATCTTCATGTTGCCAAATGCATAGGTGAAGAGGGAACTGATTTTCCTCGGCAGAAGCTTTCTGGGTTTGTTCCTGAGTTTATCCTTCTCCTTCGTGCAATGCTGCTTATTATATCCTCCATCGATGTTCTTGCGGCACCCATAGTCAAATCGTTTTTGCATGGTCTTGGCTAGCAATTTGGGGACCTTAATCCTTATCTTTGGCTGACGAGTAGTGATCCTAATAAAATATGACAGCGGAGGGCGTTGTGGTATATTTCTGCGGTCCATTGCAATATTAACAACTACAGTTTGAGTTTTCCTTCCAACTTTCTATCTGCAAATCGAAGTGGTCATTGCAATATTATATAAATTTGTTGGTAGCCTCCGAGAAAATAGAGAAAGTTGATTGGAGAAGTGGGGGGAAGAGTTGGCAGACGTGGGTGGGTGGAGCCGTGGAGCTGTGTCTTTAAATTCTAGGGGGCAAAAAAAGAAGTGGCATTTTTATTTGGAAAACAATCTTGAGTCTCATATTGGACAGTACAAACCTGAAAACCGTCTCTCTCGCTCCCGGATCTCCCTCCCTCTCGTCCATCAATCACATTGCGACCACTTCTGCCTTCAGCTACTTTCTCTTTTTTTCCTCTCTCTCTCTCTGATATGAATAGCTGAAATCCATATTGCATTGCACAACCCATCAAATCTGTACGCCTTTTTGCATCATTGATCTTTGGGTTCACCTAAAGTTCGAAACTTTAGAGCATTTTCTTATGAAAATGTTTGCCTCTGTGTGTTGTCTAATTTGATCTGTAGATACAAATAAATACAAAAGAAACAGAAGAAAAACAGAGAAAGGACCATTGAAGCAGAAATGACAGAGCTTTGCAATCTGCCAGAAGATACGGCATTGAATATTCCCTCAAGACTGCCGCCAAAATCTCTGGTTCGATTCAAATGCGTCCATAAATCCTGGTAAAACGTGATCAACAACCACCATTCCATAACCACACACCTCTCCAATTCCACGCGTACCTCCAGCAGTCTTTTTTTCAAGCGCTCGGTCCTCAAGAACACCGAAACCGACGACAGGGAAACTCTCCTCACATTGGTTAGTAACAGCTACGGCAATGCTGGCGAAGATGCTGCTGATGAGAATGAGCAAAACAAGATTCATAGGTTTGTCGCCGAAGACATAGCTAGGGAACAATGTTTTGGGTTTGAGGATTTTAAATCTGTGACCCTTCATGGGCATGCTGACGGGATCATTTGTTTGTCTAGCCGATTCCGACAACAACATGGTTTTATGCAACCCGGCAACCAGGGAATCAAAAAGTGTGCTTCCCCTGACCCAGGCGTTGGTGCTTTGGGATTCGGAAGCAACCCGAAAACCAGGGATTTCAAAGTTGTTAACATTACTGAAAACGGTGTGGGCGACGACAACGACGGCAATGATGAACACCTCCTTTGCAATCCTCCCACAATATAACTCTACATTCTATCTACCGATTCTTGGAGAGAAATCAACACGGACACTTTAGAAACCGAAACCACCTACATTTTGCCTGGTTGTTTACAGATGTTGTACTACAAGGGATTTTGTTATTGGGCGGGAAATGAGCAACTGAAGGAGTTCCTATATTGTTTCCCGACATCATATATGACTCGGGCTATACTCCAGATAGTCAGCTTGTTGTGTGGGACGAATCCGTTGCTCTTTATGCATCCATTCATGATGGATCGATGGGATTATGGTTGATGGATGACGGCGGCGGTTGGACGAAGCTATTTGCCTTTACAGCGTTGGAAGATGTCCCGACACTGTCGCGATGTTGGAGAGGCAGCAGCCATGATGAGCTGCTTCTTATGGTTTCCCAGGAAGGCCGCCTGTTCACGTTCGACCTCAATATAGAAACCCAAGAGTATGTTCCGGTTTGCAGCATGGACGACTACAAAGACTCAGTCTTCCACGAGTATGTTGCAGTTTGGGGCGGAGACCCGGATTGTTTGCAAGTTGTTGTGTGTGTGTGGGTACCATAGTTCCCCTTAAACAGAAGCAACCAGTGCTAGAGAATTGCAGATATAAGTTTAGTGTGATGATATAAAATGTACCAATAATTAGGATGGAATTATGTTGAAATTGTGTTTGATCTTGTATTTTTGTTACTAGCCTCTAACTATTCTTTAGGACAATAGCAAACCTGATCAATAAAAATAAAAATTTAGTGCAAGTCGTGTTGCGGTTTAAAAGACACTTTCTTTTTGTGTTAATACAGATTTTAGGGTATGGGTGGTTTCTTTCTCTCCATGGAGACATTCCTGGTTTATTCAAGTTACATTTTGACACGCATGCAATCAGAAATACAAAAGGAAACGCTTATGTGTACATGTCCAACTAGAATTGACATGAAAGTAGGAATTACAATTACTACTCCTAGAGGGAGAAGACTAGTGTTTTCCTTACGCATATTGTGACCAAGAAAATTATACATCTTACTATTATTATAGTGTAAATAGTGTTGCAGTTAAAAAGACTTTTTTTTTAGGATGCTGGTTGCCTTTTTCTTTGGATGAAAACATTCTTGGCTCATATAAATTACATTTTGACACATGAAAAAATAATTTATTAGAAGGACAAAAGGACAGATTTAGGCACATATTTGTAATTGACAGAAAAGATGAGTTACTATTCCTAGGAAAAGGAGGCAAATATTTTCCTTTCCAACATAGACCAGGAAAATTATATGTATATAAGTAGCAGATGATCTCATTCCCAACTCATCTATGTAAAAATTGTGTGGACCATACCAAAGCCCGGCCCAAAATAAGAGCGCGAATCTGCAAAACCCTCAAGATCAAAGTCGGCCACATCATTCATTTAGTCCATATTTAGAGCCCAATCTATCGGACTGAACGAGTAACTCCAATCTTTCTCGGATTGGACAACAAACCTAAAACCCTAAAACAATCTCCTCTTTCTTTCTCTCTCTCGCTTCCTCTCTGCATAGCATTGCGGCCACTTCAGGTACCTTCTCTCTCTGTTTCTCACTCTCTATCTCTTTCTCTATATCTCCGAGCTTCTACTCCAATTGAAACCTTCTTCTGTTCGTAATAACAACTGTCCGTAATATAAACTGTATGAAAGTTCGCTCTTTTCCCGATATATAAATTCCACGATGAGTCGCTGAATTGAATAGAATTCTATGCAATTTGTTGAAATTTTGGACGCCATGTATCTCACAGATCTCGGATTCAGATAAAGTTCTAAACTTTTTCCCGAGAAATCCGTCCGATTTGTCGAATTAAAGCTTATAATCATTGTTTGATGATAGATGCTTAATGTGTATCCCTGCATCGGTTTCCGGATTGCAAAATTACGTCTTTTTTCTGTTTGGATTTTCTTTGGAGGCATAGGTGCTGGTGGTTTTTATCCTGGGAGAATGAATCGTTAAATGTGTGCCATGTTTTCTTAGTATTTGTTTGATTAATGGTTTAAGTTGGCTGTTTGGATTTTGATGTTTTGTTATCCGACTTCAATTGTGACAACAAGTACATTTTGTGGTTCAGGTGACTGTTGCATTGTGCGGGGCAGTTGAAGTTTCGAATCAAACATGTCGAATTTTGCAAAACCGGAAAATGCATTGAAGCGAGCCGAAGGTGAGTCACTGCGGATTTATGGCTTCTTAGCTAAATATGAATGTCTGATTGTTTAGTTTAATAAGTTTTTATTACTCATTTGATTGTATAGTTTCTGAAGTTGCTGTAACCCTTTGTTGTTAACATGTTTCTGTTTCTTTATACAATAGTGGTTGGGATATTCATTGAACAAGTTAATTGCGTATCAATTTTATTCCTTCTTCATTGTCATATTTATCTGAATCTGAATTGACAATTGTAATGTGTCGCTGCAGAGTTGATCAATGTTGGGCAAAAGCAAGATGCATTACAATCGCTTCATGATCTTATCACCTCAAAGAGATATAGAGCATGGCAAAAACCACTGGAAAGGATTATGTTCAAATATGTAGAGCTTTGCGTTGACTTGCGTAAGGGTAGATTTGCCAAGGATGGTTTGATTCAGTACCGCATAATATGTCAACAAGTTAATGTCTCTTCCTTGGAAGAGGTGATCAAGCATTTCATGCATCTATCGACTGAGAAAGCTGAGCAGGCTCGTACTCAGGCTCAAGCCCTGGAAGAAGCTCTTGATGTCGATGACCTTGAAGCAGATAAAAGGCCAGAAGATCTGATGCTGAGCTATGTCAGTGGTGAGAAAGGAAAAGATAGATCAGATCGTGAAGTTGTTACTCCTTGGTTCAAGTTTCTGTGGGAGACCTACAGAACTGTGCTGGAGATCTTACGTAATAACTCAAAGTTGGAGGCTCTTTATGCGGTATTGTAATTCTTGTCCAGAACAAAATTTTAATTTGATTGCTTTAGTAATTCTGCTCTTTAAGAGTATTCATCCATAAGATATAAAGACTTTAGCAGTTTCAAATCACTCAGTAGTTAAAGAAGGCATTTGTAGATTATCGAGTGTTCTCCAAGGTTCTAGTACTTTCCTTCGTAATCTTAGCATTAAAAACAACTCACTAAGATTCTATTACTTCTAACTGCCTTTGAGAGGATTTGCATGGTTTTTGGCGCGTTTATGGTACTGGGTAATTTGTTGAGATTTAGGTGAATTTGCGTAAAAGCCTTGTTCTTGCTTTGAAGGACTGAAATAATGGATTTCAATCAATCAGTTGATGAACTCTTGTTTTTTTTTTTTTTGTTCAACACTTACTAGGTCTTGCAAAGGGTCCTTTATTTGACCCTTTCTCTTTAGAGTTGGAAGGATAGTTTGTAGCTTTGCTGTATACCTGGGTTTTGTTTTAGTTAACTTCTGTTAGAGAAAGATTAATGTCTGTTTGAGTTTTCCACCTCATGGACCCAGCAGCACACTGCCAATTGTTTTTTTTTTTTTGCTATGACCATCCACAACATCATTAATAATCATATATATTCCATATTTGAGTTTAATCATGGTATACTTTTGTGGTTTGTGTCGAACAGAAGTTTACAATTTGCTTTATTGTAATATTTAAGAATTCTATTTGATAGAAGAAACTATGGTGTCTGATTGAAATCTGTTATCTTTAGATGACGGCACATCGAGCCTTCCAGTTCTGCAAGCAATACAAGCGGACGACGGAGTTCCGCAGGTTATGTGAAATCATCAGGAATCATTTAGCGAATCTGAATAAATATAGAGATCAAAGAGACCGACCTGACCTATCTGCACCTGAGAGCTTGCAGCTGTATCTGGATACAAGATTTGAGCAGCTGAAGATAGCTACTGAACTTGAATTGTGGCAGGTGTCTGATTTTTTTTTCGATGTTTTTATTTTTATTTTTTATGTGTGAATTCTGTCAACAAATTTGCAAAATCTGTCAATCTGCTTTTGAATTCTGTCTATTTCTCACATTACGTTTTACCTGATGGTATCTGCAGGAAGCATTTCGTTCTGTTGAAGATATTCATGGATTGATGTGCATGGTTAAGAAAACCCCCAAAGCATCCTTGATGGTGGTTTACTATGCCAAGCTAACAGAAATTTTTTGGATTTCAGCTAGCCACCTTAATCATGCTTATGCATGGTTAAAGCTGTTTACACTTCAAAAAAGCTTTAACAAGAACTTAAGCCAGAAGGATTTGCAGTTGATAGCATCATCTGTTGTCCTGGCTGCACTTTCAGTTGCCCCCTATGATCAAACACGTGCTGCATCACATTTGGAATTTGAAAATGAGAAAGAGCGCAATTTGAGGATGGCTAATCTTATCGGGTTTAATCTTGAACCCAAGCTTGACAGAGGAGATGTGGTACTGTCATTTTATTCATTGTTTTTCTTTTGATTCCATTTTTTAATGGGTTTTCCATTCTGACAATCTGTTTTGTGTCCAGCTTTCAAGATCGTCTCTTCTCTCTGAACTGGTAAGTTTGCCATGGTCTGTTTTATGGTTATTTACTGTTATTCTTGAGCTTTAATCCTTTTGCTTGTGATGAACATTAACAATTATAAATTTTCTAAATAGACAACTTTTCTTTTACTTTGTGACCAGATTTTCAATTTGCTGGTTAGGTAACATTAATAATAGAGTAGTGGAAGAAGTATATGCATGGCTTTCTTTTCAAATTTGAATAGCTTAATTTCTAGCCTTTCTTGCTTAGTGCTGCTCTGTCCTTTTCATAATGTGTACCACAGTTTGTACCTTGTCCCAAAATGAGTCTTTTTTATGGTCAAAGAAATACAATTTTTTATTTCCCATTACCCCTTAGAGTTTATATGAAATCCTACTGTAATATGTGATTTTCAAACTGTGACAATCATTTTGGGGTGGAGTTTTTTTTTTTGAGATCGATGATGAAAAATGCCCCTTAAGTTTTTGTATCAATCTTGCTATGATATTGTTTCCTTGTGTGCTATTACTTATTATTGCTCAGTAATGCTTTCTTCTTTTTTATTTGAGCAAATGTGTACTACTATATCTGTTGAGGCTTTCAAATCATAAAGTAATATTCAGGGATATGCATTTGCTGACGATAAATCAAATTGGATTTTACATGTTTGAAATGTTTCTAAATGTGCAAGTGTTGTTATGCAGCTTAGGAATTTATTTATTTATTTCGGTGTTGTTTTCAGGTCTCTAAAGGTGTGTTGAGCTGCGCAACCCAGGAAGTTAAAGATCTTTACCATCTCCTGGAGCATGAATTTCTACCTCTAAATCTTGCTGTAAAGATGGAACCATTGTTGACCAAAATCTCAAAAGTTGGGGGTAAGCTGTCTTCAGCTTCTTCTGTTCCAGAAGTGCAACTATCTCAATATGTTCCAGCCCTTGAAAAGCTTGGTACTCTGAGGTTGCTCCAGCAGGTGTGTTGACTTTTTGGTTTCTTAGTCATTCAGAGTTGTACCTTTTAGTTCATTTAAATTGATAACAGAGTTGATGATTCTTCCCTCTACGCTATTCAGGTTTCGCAGGTGTATCACACACTGAAGATTGAATGTTTATCTTCGATGATACCATTTTATGACTTTTCTGTTGTTGAGAAGATTTATGTGGATGCTGTTAAACATAAATTTATAGCTATGAAAGTTGACCATATGAAGGGGGTTATGTTGTTTGGTAACTTGGTAAGTTAGAGCTTGAATTCTCTGCATTTATAATTTTTGATGTTGTACGAGTCACAATTTGACTGTCTTCTCTTGCAAACTTTTTCAGGGTCTGGAGTCTGACGGGCTTCGAGATCACCTGACTAATCTTGCTGAGTCTTTAAATGAGGGAAGGGCTATCATGTACCCTCCTCTAAAGGGAGCATCAAAGCTAGGTGAAATTCTGCCTACTTTAGCAGATACTGTTGATAAGGAACATAAAAGGCTTCTTGCTAGGAAATCAATCATTGAGAAAAGGAAGGAAGAACAAGAACGTCAACTTCTGGAAATGGTATGCCTGCATATACTTTGAGTTGCATTGATAATAGTCTGGAAATGGATGGAACTTAGACTAAGCTTTCAATTTTCCTTTTTTAGGAACGTGAGGAAGAGTCTAGGAGGCTCAAACTACAGAAAATAACTGAAGAAGCAGAGCAGAAGAGGCTTGCAAGTGAATATGAACAAAGGAAGAATCAAAGGATACTAAAGGAAATAGAGGAGAGAGAACTTGAAGAAGCACAGGCACTCCTTCAGGAAGCACGCAGTAGAAAGAAGGGAAAGAAGCCACTTTTGGAAGGAGTGAGTGAAAGATGTCTTATTTAAGTATGGTTTTGATGGAAGACCCCATTTTATCAGTATCTAATGAGTTTTATATTTATACAGGAAAAGGTGACTAAGCAATCTCTAATGGAGTTGGCCCTGAGTGAACAGCTCAGGGAAAGGCAAGAAATGGAGAAGAAATTGCTAAAACTTGCTAGAACAATGGATTACTTGGAAAGAGCAAAAAGAGAAGAGTCTGCTCCGCTGATTGAAGCTGCCTATCAACAACGCTTAGTGGAAGAGAGGGTGCTTCATGAACGTAATCAACAGGTATATATAACAGTTACATTTCCCATTCTTTCCCCTTACAGTTCGTGTTGATTTTATTCCCTTTGCCTTGTATGCTAGCCGTAATTCATTATTGTGCTTTGCAGCTGGAAGTTGAGCTGAGCCAACAGCGCCATGAAGGAGATCTGAAGGAGAAGAATAGGCTAGCGCGGATGTTGGAGAATAAGGTGAGTTTGCAGTTTTACCTGACCGGACAAATTACACTTTTGTTTCCATTTTTCACACAGATTTCTGTCTAGAGTGTATACACTGCCCTAAAACATGTGCATGTTCTGATTCCTGGGGAAAGCAATAACATATGTATGCACAGAACCACTAACACTATCATCAAACTATAAATGTTTCTATCCCAAAGCTTCCAAACAATAGGTTCATACAACTCTTTCTGGTCACTTGTGTTGTCATGACATGTGTTCGTTCACAATTATGGTAGATGCTGAGAAACAATGACTCTTTTTTCTCTTTGGTAGATGAGCTTCCAGGAAAGGGTGCTGCATCGTAGGCAGTCAGAATATGACAGACGGACGGCAGAGAGAGAGGAACAAATCAGTCAAATGATTCAGGCCAGGAAACATGAGAGGGAGGCAAAGAGGAAGAAAATATTCTATGTGCGATCTGAAGAGGAAAGGCTAAGAAAGCTGCATGAAGAAGAGGAAGCGCGCAAGCATGAAGGTATGTGTTCTTACAAAAAATTTAGTCTATCCAGCATTTTGTGAACACTAGAGCATCCTCTCTGTGTGGATTACGATATTAATTTCGTTTGAGATGATTTTATCATTTCTTTGGAAAACATGAAGTGAATTATTGTTCTCCCTGCTTATGGCTATTTCTGATTCCTGCAATTCTTCTACTAGTTTTTCGAGCTTTTTGAATAATTTTCCTTTATAATGGCTCTTACCCTTGCTGTCTTCTGATGTTCATCAACCATCGCTGCTTTGAACCATGCAGAAGCCGAAAGGAAAAGGAAAGAAGAAGCTGAGTACAGGGCAAAACTGGATGAGATTGCTGAAAAGCAGAGGCAAAGAGAGAGGGAATTAGAAGAAAAAGAAAGGCTGCGGAAAGAAGCACTTTTGGCAAGACCAGCTGAGCTTCCTAGGCCTGCTGAGCCTCGTCCAGTTGAGCCTGCAGTTGCTGCTCCTGCTGCTGCCGCCGCCGCTGCACCAGCCCCTGGGAAATATGTGCCTAGGTTTCGGCGAGGGGGAACTGAACCCGCTGCACAGACTGCTCCAGATCTTGATCGTAGGGCAAGTAGGCCAGATGACCGCCCACCCCCATCAAGTGATAGGTGGCGCAGTGATGAGCGAAGACCCCCCACCTTTGGTGGCTCAAAATCTAGTTGGTCCTCATCCAGGGTTCCATCCCGTGGGTCGGAGCGCTAATCATATATAGAGGTTTTTGGTGGCATTGCTTGATCCTGGGGCAGTTTTGATTATGATTAAGCTGGTAATGTTCCGGGTGAACTAAGAAGATTATTATTCTTATTTAAGTACTGAAAGACCTAGTGGAGCTGCTGTTACTCTTTGCTTTTAGTTTATCTTCTTTTCCCCCTGTTTCGTTTCCATCTTGCTGAGTGTCTTCTCATGGAATGCTCATTGTAATCTTCAAAGTTTAGACTTGGAAGTTAGTTTTGTTCCCTCCCATTCCCATACTTGTCTTCCACATTCATTTCTATTTCTGTGCATGCTTGCTTACAAAGTAGTGGTAGCTTCTCAAAGGTGATTTCCAGCGGTTCCTGTTTGCTAAATTTTCTGTCCTGAATTTCGAATATGAATAGCTTTTGTGTTTCAACGTTTATAGAAGTTGTTTGATTCCAACGGAAATCTGCGCGCTTCAAAAGGTATTGTTTTAATTTTTAATTTTTATAAAGGCTTATTATCACAAAACGTCCCTAAGGTTTACGAAATTATCAGATTGCATCCTTAATGTTTTTTTGTGTCACTTATGGTCCTCAAGGTTAGTATGTGCAATCACAAATGGTCCCTAACGTT
Source organism: Prunus dulcis (assembly GCF_902201215.1). Lineage (NCBI taxonomy): Eukaryota > Viridiplantae > Streptophyta > Magnoliopsida > Rosales > Rosaceae > Prunus > Prunus dulcis. Next base: position 27,043,725 of record NC_047655.1, on the reverse strand, counting down.
AGGTTCTGTCAAAAACTCTGTTAGTTTGCTGACGTGGCATACATATATATCACAAAACATCCCTGAGGTTTACACACTTATCACAAATGGTCCTTACGAATTTATTTTTAAAAAAATTTAAAATTCATAAAGTTTTGGTTTTCTTTTTAAAATTATTTATAAATGAAAAAACAATTTATAGAAGGATTTTAATCTTGAGGACCATTTATGAACCCTAAACCTTTAGTTTTTTTTTTCATTTTTAAATTTTATGAATTTTAAATTATTTTTTTAAAACTTCATTAGTTTGTTGATGTGGCATATATATGAAGCCCACATCTACAATAATATAGTGTCACATGTATTTAAAATTTAATATATATTTTAAAATAATTATAATTCATAAAATTTTAAAAAGAAAACAAAAATTTTATGAATTTTAAATTTAAAAATTTTAAAAATTTCGTAAGGACCATTTGTGATAGGTGTGGGAACCTCAAGGATGTTTTGTGATATACATATATGCCACGTCAGCAAACTAACGGAGTTTTTGACGGAACCTAACGACAGGGACCATTTGTGATCATGCATGCTAACTTTGAGGACCACGAATGACAAAAAAAAACATTAAGGATGCAATATGATAGTTTCGCAAACCTTAGGGACGTTTTGTGATAATAAGCCTTTTTATAAATTTTGCGAGGACACTTCAAAAGATTTGTATTTTTTCTTCTTGGAACTGTTATTTTTGCCCTTGAGAAATACGAAAACTAAAATTAAAAATAATTCATCTCTCTACCATCCTTGGAACCCAAACTGATACCTACCCGCCAACCAGCCTTGAAAGCTCACTTGTAGGTTAATTACGAAATGAAGATCTATTTGATCATGATACTATAACACACCACAAAAGTGATCATCCAATAATTCAATGACTCATATAAAGCATGCTAAGAAAAGCAAATAATTTTCATAAATTACTAGTTAAAAAAATTTATTGTGTACTTGTGTTTAAACAAATTTTTTATAAATTAGTCGTCGTTAACAAATCATGTTATTCTCGTTGTAAATATAGGTTAATTCAGTTGATTAAGGCAGTGCGTCCTCTCCATTGCACTCAAGTTCAAACTCCATCCTCTTACATTAATGTAGTTTTTTTTAGAGACATACATTAATGTAGTTTAAAATATCACATTTGTAAATAAAAAATCATGTTTCCCATGTTGATTAATTTTACTTTTTATTTTTTATAAGGGAAACGGAAGAGTTTGGAAAGGATGGTGTGATGAAAAAGGTTTCTTTTTTCCCAAAAAATAAAAATACATATATATAGGTATTAAAGAAAAAGAAAAAAAAATAGGGATTGCAACTTTTTCTTTTCCTTTTTTATTTTAAATTTTATAGTCAACCCGACCTCGCACCTTCCTCTCTCTTTCGCCTCCTAACAAACTAAACCCTCCTTGAACCCTCCCATTCCAAGTCTTTACCAATTCGCTTTACCTAGACTTACTGAGTTTTCAGCTGAAAATGAGTTCAGCCGCTGTGAGATTTGCCAAGTTTATGAGAGTCTCTATTCCTTCCTGGCCCAACCCAACACTTGGTTCTCTCTCTGTTTCTCTCCTCCATAAATTTATTTTGTTTTTGTACGTATGACATGAATGTGTTATTTGCGGTGCTCATTTCTGATATCTCATTCGGTTTAACGTTGTTGTTTTATTCATGGGTTGAGTTCAAACGCCTTTTAAATGGAACCACACATTCAAGTTTCTACAAAATTAAATGATAAGTTGAACTTTTAAATTCCAGATATGGGTTTAGTCCAGAAAGGGCTTTTTGGATAACAGGTTGCATAGAATTCAGCATGGTTTACATGTTATTTCTTAGAACAATTTTCTCAAATAGTGATGGGCATGCCAAGAATCTGAACAATGAAATTTAGTGTGCCATTTTTATGTTGATTTTTGACCTTTATTACAGCAGTGAGTGTGCAAAGAAGCTCAAAGTTGTGGTGCTCAAGCACCTCATCTGACATTGGCAATGACGAGACAAAGAAAACTGTGGCAGAAGAAGATCTTGACGAAATATTGGGTGAGAAGAAAGATTCGCATTTTCAAGCCCAAACTGTGGATCCCAGGAGGGGCTGGGGATTTCGCGGTGTGCACAAGGTATTTCATATGTAGTTTGAATAGAACAAAAGTTGTAACTTTTACCCATTTGGATGTTAGAGTTTTCGTGTGTGTAAATGTACCTTCACATAACAAAATTACAAATGCAAGTGCATCATGTATTGTTGTACATATATAGGCCTAACAAAACCTGTTGGTTCCATTAGGGATGTTAGGAACGGAAACAGCATAAATCACCAGAACGAGTCATCTTTCCTCTATTTAGCAATCAATCAGTTGTGTAGGGATATCCTTCTTCCATATGTTTTGTCATATGTTTATGCTAGGCTATGCTGAATTTATACAGGCAATTATCTGCGGTAAAGTTGGGCAAGCCCCTGTGCAGAAGATCTTGAGGAATGGCCGGACTGTAACCATCTTCACAGTTGGGACGGGGGGCATGTTTGACCAAAGAATAGAGGGTGCAAAGGACTTGCCAAGACCCGCTCAATGGCATCGAATTGCTGTGCATAATGAAGCACTTGGGGCTTATGCGGTTAAACAACTTTTTAAGAAGTATGTGTCCATTTTTTAGGATGAGTGAAGTTTCTGTATATTGTCTCTCTAATGGTTGAAGGTTAACTGCAGTTCATCAATTTATGTGGAGGGTGACATTGAAACCAGAGTTTACAATGACAGCATCAATGGTGAAGTTAAGAATATTCCAGAGATATGTGTTCGTTACGATGGTATAAATACCAGCATTACAGTTTGACTTTGTTCTAAATATTTATTTTTTAAGTCGTAATTCTTCATTCTGCAGTGTTTTTGGATTGACTTGTGTATCTTACATGACTTTGCTTCATTAATATTTATGTTCCAATGTTGTGTTGCTATGAGATAACTTGGGAGGAGGATACATTAATTTAGAAAATAACATTGTCGATGTCTGAATTTCATAGATTTAAAGGTTTTGTTGATGGGTGAATAAACATGGGAATGAAGATTCATATTTGTGACCCTGTTCTGCATCAGTAGAAAAAGTGCCGACAAGGCGAATACAAGTTGAAAGGATAAATATCAATATTTAGTATGCCTTGAAAGGACCACCCATCCCTCCAACCCTTCAAAAAGAAGAAAAGAAAAATAGAACCCTGTCATGTTCATGGTATTTTGTTCAACGATTGTCTTGCTATAATGATAACGTGAAACTACTTATATATTGTGATTTTCCCTGCAGGGAAGATTCGTCTTATAAAGACTGGAGAAAGCATCAGCAGTATATCCTTGGATGATCTGCGTAAGTTCCTTCTACTTTTTATAGTATCCGCAGCTAATGACATGACCCCTTAGTAAATAGTAATGTACTCCCTTGCTATCCCAATTGTGAGACTTCCATACGAAACTAACATTTCATGCAATACCATCGTTACCTCTGTGCTGCACGAAGTATTTCAGACAAAAACACCTTAGTTGTTTGAGTTAATACCATTTCCTATTTTGACATTTATGTTTTGATCAATGTGCTCATTTGTTACTTGCAGGAGAAGAATTGGTTTAGCAAACAGTTGATTGGCACATCATGGAAAACACTCAGCCTTGGAAAGGAGGAGTAGCTCAAGCCACTTTTGTAGGAAGCATATGTTATATTTGCTTGTCTGGTTGCAAGTTGTAATCTAGCAAAGAAAAATGCTTGAGTTTTGTTTTTCAATGTGTTGATATATCACCCAGTTTTCATTCTTCTCTTTCTTTCCCCAGTGCATGACGTCATTTACTCTTCCCTCTCTTCTGGAGAAGGGAGGGTGCCTAACAACTGAGATCAATGTGTAAAGACTATTTGATGTTCTTAATCCTATAAAATGAAGTCATTATTTCCTTTAGTATTCTTAATCATATGTTGATTGTCTTCAAATTAAAAGTGGTTTCCTTGTGCCTGCCCTGTTTCAAATTTTATTCATAGGTGTTTAGTGTTCAACAGTTAATTAACCAGAGTGGTTTGTGGTTGGTTTGGTGGGGGCTGGGAATAAGTGGACCAATAAATTGATGTAAGATAGGGGTCATGGCTTACATATTTTTCTACCTTGGGTGCTACTTTATGTTCTTAATTATAAATTTCTCAAAATAGCATTATACTAATACAACTTTGTGCTTTGCTTTATCCCAAAATGTCGTTTCTTTATACTATTTGAACTTTGGCCACTTTGGGAAATGAGTGCCCCACTGCCCCCTCGAAAGGCAAATGAAACCTAAAAACTTCCTTCAAAATCGAAAGTGGGATATGTCAACCCAATTGTTCCTCACCACGAGTTGGCATGGAGATCAATAATCTAATTTGATCTTAACCCTGCCTTCTCTCTTTTTTTGCTTTCCATATTATTTGACACTAGCTCTTTCCTCTCTGGTTGATGAATGCAAATGGCATGGTGGAGCAAATCTAGATACAATAATACAATACAATATATGAGATTCCAATGGGTGAAAACCAGCTAATTAGCTTCATCTTTCATGGCTGCCAATAAACTTAATAATATAATTCTTTTGGGTAATTAAGATTTGTATATTCATTGTCATTTCTTAATCTCTCCATCCAAATGTCATACACTGACAGCTGTTGGCCACACCTTTGTGGATTATTATTATTCATTCACAAAAAAGGAACTTCATTTTCATACCAACAATGTACTATATATATTATACAAATGACATTGGAAGAGGGGAAAATCGAACTGAGAATCTCGAGTGCAAGGGTAAATATATTTGAAATAATCTTTATTTTTTATATTTATTTTAATTAGATTATTTACTTCTTTTTATTTTTTATTTTAAGAAAGATAATTTATTTGATTCTCTCCATATGTCAACTATTAATGATATGCAAAGAGAATTTGCTAGAATTAATAATTAAAGGGTATTTTAAGAATAATAGTAGGTGGAAAGATAAGATTGTATTTTTTTAAATTTACATGGTGAGGGGAAGATAAAGTAAATGAAGAAATAAAACAAGTTGTGGAAATAGCAGCACTCTATAAGTTCCCATATTGATTAACTAATTCTGTGGTTTTTTATATAAATAGATACTTAGCTCTCTCAGCATTTCTTGCTTTCTCTATCTCTGACTCTCTGCTAAAGTCAAGATGGTTTTGACATTTTTTGTGCTCATGCTCATGAATATCATAAAAACTGGTCATGTATCAGCCCTTGGATCTTGCCCAAAATGCGGCAATGTGGAAGTTCCATACCCTTTCAGCACAGATGACACGTGCGGAGACTCAAGGTACAAAATCTACTGCAACAACAAGAACAATGGCAATGGCATTCTTGAGTTCAAGTCAGCTGAAGGGTTTTACTACAAGATCCTAAGCATTGACCCGAGTGCTCAGAGGCTCATCATAAGCCCACCTGATCTGGTACAAGATGGTGACACGTGTCAAACTTCTGATTTCTCTCTTCAAGGCTTGAGGCTTGATGAACACTTGCCCTTCAATGTGTCCACTCGCAACACAGTCATCTTGCTCAATTGCTCTGACAATCTGCTTCGATCTCCTCTCAACTGTACCTCAAATAGCCTCTGTAGGGTTTTTCAGGACAAAATGTTGGAGGGCAAAAACAACGCATGCAAAGGTGGCCTCTGCTGCCATTACTTGAAAGATTCTCATATGACTTCATATGTGATCAGGGTTAGGGTTGGAGGCTGCACTGCTTATACTTCTGTGGTTGATATTCGACCTGAAGATCCTGTTGAGAAATGGAGCTATGGCATTGAGCTGCAATGGCTGCCTCCTAATTAAATGAGTTGAGTTTGTTGGGCTTGCTTATCGAAGAGGATTTTAGAACCTGATAATGTTATTAGTATGTACGCATTTCTTTGCAAGTTGCAACTTAATGTAATAAAGTCGTTTTATTTCTCTTGGTCTTCAGCTGCTTTCTGTGGTTCATGTTTAATTTTCTTCTGATTGTTGGTTTAGTAAATTCCGGCCATGTATTATGAATTTAATGGTTGTGAACTCATGTGTGCTTAGGAAGGAGCTTGTTTGTAGAAATAACTGCGATTTGAACAACCAATCGAGAGACATTGGTGCCAAAATATCCGAAGCTTTATATTCTTAGAAGAGCTGCACCCATTGTGACCCCTCAAATTACTCATCTCACCCTCTGAAATTACCTAAAAGTTACCTAAAACATTAATTGGGCTGGGTGCAGACCATGGTAGACAGTTTCAGGAGAGGCTACAATTAGGAGTTTAAAGTGAGGAGTAGGAGGCTATAACCGGGAGTTTAAAGTGAGGAGGTTATTTGAAGAGACCAATCCCACCATGAGAACATTTAAAATGTTTTAAGTCCCATGATTTCTTCACATTTGTTGATGGTGAGATTGACGTACGCAAATAGCCTCCTCGCTTTAAACTCCTCATTATAGCCTCCCCATAGTTTCAAATATGTTCCTCATTAAACATAGAGTAAATGCCATCGGAATAATAAAGAACGAATTATGTAACACGCAAGAACATAATAATATGGAAGAAGTGGCAAACCAGGTCTAACCACATTTCGTAGACAATTGCAAAATAAATAGATTATATATTCAATTGTTCTAACAAAATAAAATTGAGCGAACACCAATGAGTTAGAGTTAGATCGCGTGCTGTTGCTAATTTAAAACTGAACTCAAGTGAACAGCTACACCAAAAGTATTACGCAAACCTTCGATTTACTTACAAATTAAAGCTGTTAGTGATGATAACACCTCTGCCCTCAGTCAGTCAGTCAGTCCAACAGCTGAGCACAAACCAGAACCGACACAAACTTTTGAAACTGCAAAACACCTACTTACTCTGCATACCTCAACTTCATTTCTTACACACATCTATAATAGTCACCACCTGAAAAAGGAAAACCAAGCATATGCTCACACTGCCAGAGAAAAAATACAATAGAATATGCAATCAGTTAAATTACTACAAGACCACTGTGGGCGTGCTCAGTCTTTTTCCTTCCATGGCGTCTTTCTTGTTCCGACACTTGGCACAAAGAAAGAGACCTTCCCATGGCTTTGATGCTGGAGAGAAAAAAGGCCCAGAATTTACTGATAAACCTTCTACTGGAGGCTGATCCACTTGGCAGACTGCACATCGGAAAAGACCAGAATTTGCATCCAGAGTAGAATCCTTACCCAACCTGCATTTCCGTCAAGAAAATAAAGAAATAAAGGCTATACTCAAGCTGGCAATACTGTCTTATCAATTACATAATAAACTATGCTGCACATACCTTTCAGCGAGCATTGCTGAACCTTCTTCAAACAACTCCTCCACAACTCCAACAGAAGAAAGCTTATTTCTTTTGTTCACAGAATTCCGAGTTTTCTTCCCAAAGATAAGCGAAGCAAGGATGTTTTGTTTCTTCATTGGCGTTGGAGGCAAGACAGGGTGGTCTGAAGGGATTATGTCAACAACTAGGCAGGTTGTATCATCCTTGAGACCCCTTGACCTCAGAGCCTCCTAAAGTAGAACAAAGAAAATTGGACTAAATCAGTAAAATCAGACCTATTTTCTTGGCCTGTAAATAAAGTTGCATCTCAGGCATTACCTTAACGACCAGCTTTGCAGCAAGCTCTGCAGGCAATCCCCGACAAGACTTGGCAGCCAAATCAGAAGACAAAGCATCCCAGATGCCATCAGAAGCTATTATAAGTCTTCCACCAGCATTTGAAAGCTACATAACCAGGAAAAGAAAAAAGCTATTGAGCATTAAAATGTTGTAATAAAAGAAAGAAAAGTAAACAGAACCAATGCCAATAGCAGTATGAAGTTACCTTCACTTGCTTGACATGGGGTATTGGAACAATGAATTCTCCCACATCTGTGTCACCAATTGACCTAGAAAGGCATAATCCACCAGGCCAGCAGCGGAGGGGACCAACCTGTAAACCAAGTAAAAATACAAAATTTAGACCATCAAAGAAATGTTTCCCATTGAGATGTCTTTCAGTTTACAAGTTAGAAGGATAAACAAAATAAGCTATCCTATACCTCACTGCCCCCGAAAACATTGAGCCTCCCTACTTCACCACCACTGGCAGTGACACGCGCCCTCTCTTCTTCATTTTCTTCCAGCCTGTGATCAACAGTCAAGAGTGAAACAACGCCACCCTGGGTGTCCAATATGCATCTAGAATCTCCAACAGATGCGACAGTCACAGTCCAACCGTCAATCACAACAAATGTCACAGTTGTACCAGAAGTTTCCCCTGAGGTTATATTACACCATAAATCTAAGAAAAACAAAAGCAAATGAAAAGAAAAAAGAGACATGTTGTAATAATAAAAACAAAAGGTTTATGTATACCTTTCTGCTGAAATTCTATATCAGTTTTCACAAAACCTGCAACCAGCGCCCGAGGAAGGGCATGAAGCCATTCATCCCTACTGATTCCTTGAGGAATGGCACTCAAAACATTAGCCAATAAATTCTCCTTTGCAAAAATAGCAGCTGATATACCATTATGCCCGTCAAATATCTGGAGATCAAAATTTTCAAATATGTATTAGAGAAAGTATGGGATTGAATTCATGCTCCATTTTGTTGCTGACAAATATACAACAAGAAAGAAAAGTTGATAAACTTGTGATTTCTCTTTTATCACGCCATTTCAAACCCAAGAAAAATAAGATTCCACTCAACTGGACAAAATACAATTATTTCAGTATCCAACCAGAGATCAGTTCTACAAAGACAGAAACTAGTGGTGGGGGAGTACCGCGAAGACAGAGAATGATGTTGACGGATTCGAATGAGTCCTCTGGCAGTCTGTTTTTATAAGAAAGCAATCCTCTCCTTTCTTTGCCACAGCAGCCTGCCCATACTTCAAATAAGGTTTCTCAACCTTCTCACTCCTAAGCTCACGACCAATCAGAGTCGCAAGTGGAACAAGAGTAGCTTTCATTCCCGATACTTCAGTCTGGCTCATTTTAGTCTCTGCTGTGACATTCCCAAGACCCAATTGAAGAAAATCTTGTCAGAATTTCATTGCATACATGTACACATGTACTAAAAGCACCTCATATCTCCACCAACTGATTCAAATGATTTGCACATCAAAATTAGAATGATAATTAGTTAACACAGCACATGACACTAAAACTTAAGTGAAAACAGATACAAAATAAAAGAATAATGTTAGTATACATTAAACGTTTTTCGAGTCCCTTGTCTCAAGACCTACTGAAACGAAGTAAGCTAGAGACAATTTTGAAAGTAAAAACAAAAACCAATAGAATGCACGTAAAAGAACATATATAAAAGGAGTTCTATTTGGTAGTATAATTTTAGAAGTTCATACCTTTTTCTCAAAACCACATTTCACCAAAACCAACCACCCAAATCAAAGCCAAAACCACCTAATAATCTAATTTTTCCAACTTCACTAAACAGTGAAGTAAACTTCAGAAATTAAGAACTTTACAAAATGTGCAAAAAATTGTCTCCTCTAGAACCCGCAACCCATCAAAAGATCCCAGTAGATAAGTCACACAGAAGTCAACCGAAGCCCCCAATTGATAAACTGAGGTAAACCCGAACTACAGAAAACGATAAAAATTGCAAAAGAAACAAAATGTTTCGAAATGGAAAAATCAGTGGAAATTGGAAATATTTGGGTACCTTAGAATGCACAGATGAAACACAGATAGTGACAGACGGATCTAGCAGGGAGGACCTGACATTGAAGTCCATCTACAGATTCTTCATTGAAATGAACTCTCACTGATTGTTCCAAAATAAACCCTAAGAGAGAGAGAGAGAGAGTCACACTTCTTTTGCCTATGATTTGATTGGAAGAAAGAGAGAGATGTGGAAAAAAGGTGCGATTTTTGGGAAAACTTTGTCAAAATGACATTTATGTCCGAATCCTTCGGTGCAGAACTGCATCTGCATGCATGTACAAAATGACTAAAATAACCTTTTATCCAGTGTCGTTTACAGTTCGGTTCGTATTTTTTTTTCTATTTTTTTCGACTTGGATCCCAATGAATGTAACATCTCACTTCATTTATTTATTTATATCTAGACACACAATTGGACCTCATCTATCTTTAATTATAAAAAAGAGAGCTGATATTATCATTTATCTTAACAAAAAAATAATCCATGTTTACTTATCAGTACTGAAATTGGATGGCATTGGAATGATTCCAATTTCTTCTTTTTTTGTGTTTACTAACACATGGGTTTTGAATTATTCTAATTCCTTACTTCTATTGCGTTTATTTACACATACGGAAATAAAAATTATGAGAGTTTCATGGTGAAATCTGTAATCAAATATTCTCAAAACTAAGAATCATATCAACTATGGAAGTAGTTGATCAAATTCCAATTTCAATTCCTTATTCCCAAATTCTTAAGTTACCTGCTTCATGACTTCCATCATTCCTTGTAAATATAACGTTATATTGTTATATCTATCTTTTATTTGTATATATAAAGAGAATGCCACGGTTGAAAATATTTATGCTTAATACACCACAATCTAAAGGTATAATATTAATTAAAAACTAATTTGCTAAATCACAAAAATAAATATAAATATCGCTTAAGTAATTAAGGGAAAGTAGTTACTGTCTACTCCACCCACATTCCTCTCTCCCCGCTATACCTATATTCCTCTCTCTCAACGCTACACCCACATTCCTCTCTCCCCGTTACTTTTGCCTTAGCAACAACAATATTAAGTAATAGAGATAGAGAAAATAGGAGGAGGAGGAAGAAGAAGAGAAAGGAGATCCAATTGAGAGTGCAGACAGAAAATGGCAGATCCAATCTTTTCAAAATTGTCAGAAGAGCTGGTGACGCATATCCTGTCAAGGCTGCCTCCCAAATCTCTCCTGCGATTCAAATGCATCCGCAAGTCGTGGTCTGTTTTGATCACTACCCCTCAGTTTGTAGAAATGCACCTCTCCAACTTCAGTTCCACCCGACACCAAATCTCCACCCCCTCCACCACCATCCTTTTCAAGCATTTTATCCTCACAGACCTCAACACAGACCAAAAGGAACTCCTTTTCTCGATGTTTAATCTCCGCACTGATGATGTTGACAATGATGATATGGACGGTGGCGATGATCACCTCCGTCCCGTTTTCGAGGACCTCGAAGTTTCTTGTTTTCGAGGTGTAGACACAGGGGGAGAGTTTTATAGGGTTGGCGTGGACATTTCAAGCCATTGTGATGGGATCGTTTGTCTGACTGATTTCCACAAAAAGGTGGCCTTATGCAACCCGGCCATTAGAGAATTCAAGCTTCTTCCTGAATCAGACGTTCTTCTTTCTTCCCCTGAAGAAGTCGCCATACTTGGGGTAGGGTTGGGGCGTGATCTCAAGCATTCTAAGAATTATAAAGTCGTCCGGCTTGTGACTTATGGAGACAAAAAAGTCGACGACGATCGTTTTGTTGTTCATCCTCCGAGAGCAGAAGTGTTCACCCTGCAGGGTTCAGATTCGTGGAAAGAGATCGAGATCGGGAACATAGTGACGAAAACCGGATTCTTTTTGCCTCAGCATGCTGTGTCTGTGTACTGCAAGGGTGTTGTTTATTGGCCTGCAACAGATAAGGACAGGGAGTACGTCGTCAGCTATAATTATACAGACGATGAGTATGATTACTGCGAGGAAAACGAGGGCGAAGACGAGGAAGACAACCCTGAAAACAACGAGCGGCGGGCGAGGGAGGAGGAGGAGAGGAAGGAAAGGGACATGAAAGCAGGAATTCTTTCGTTCGACTTTGGTGAAGAGGTGTTTGATATTATACCGTATCCTCCCGATGTAGGGTATTATGAGAGCAAGATTTTTGGGGTGTGGAAGGAAAGCGTTGCTATATTTATTTATGCGTCAATGCCAGATTGCTTTGACATATGGGTGATGGATGAGAGTGAGGAGAAGGGTTCCTGGACAAAATACTTAACCTTTGAGCCGGAAAAGCCATTGTTCCCGTTGGCGTTGTGGAAGAGCGAGGAAGTTGTTATGGTGGCCAGGGATGATGTTGTGCTAATTTTCTACAACCTTGAAACCAGAAAGTTTAAGTATCTTCCTCTTAATGGTGTGTTTTTTGATCGAACTGAAGCTGTTGTTTGTGCCAGCACCTTGGTTTCGATCCAGGGAGACAAACAAACTCAGTAGGGGAAGATATATATATATAATCGTAGCTCTCGTCCGAAATAATAAATTTATATCTATATTTTGATGCTTGTTTCTATAATCCTGGGATATCAACATTTATTTGTTATTTGATTATGTGGCTAATCTTGCATCAATTGGATGTTTTCTAGAATTATATTCAATCTTTGAATGCAAGATTTTTTATTTCTGTTTTCTCTTTGTTGGGTTTAGTAGAAGTATATCAATTTTGATAGTTCTTGCCGAATGGTCTAGTTCAGTGAAAAAAGACATTAACTTATAAATCAGTGGTCTCAGGTTTAAACCACCATGGCACCCTTGTAATGTATGTGAAAACTCTCCTCTCCGTTGTAGTCTAGACCATCCTTTAAACAAAGTGAGATGAACACAATGTGACAACATGTATCTCATGATCATGGATATAACAAGAGAGGATGAGTTAAGTGTTTTAGAATTAGACAAAGATGGACACTTGTTGAACTACGAGTGTGCCACGTCATAAGGAGAAATAGGTCCCTTGACGCATAGGAGCCAAGCAATGTCCATATTTAAATTCTCATGTTGAGTTATATTATATGTTTTATAGATAGCTTCATAGGGAAGGGAAGGGAAGGGAATATATTTCATGCATGTAAAACCTTATTGTTTGTATGAATGAGTATCAACTTCAATCTGTCTTGGACAAGCAAAGTACGTATAAAAACAGACCAGCCATTATGAGACATTGGGAATGAAAATATATATATACAAAACCACATTTTCTCTTTTTAAGAACACATCAAAGGAAAAAAAGAATTGTTGTTCTTTGATTGCAATATCAACACTCATATAAACAAATTGAGATGAATGGGGCGCGACAACATACATATATGACCACCACCGCAGAAACTCAGGCAACTGCAATTGTTGCCACCTCTCATATACATAGAAACCTCTCTCTCTCTCTCTCTCTCTCTCTCTCTCTCTCTCTCTCTAGATATGAATACACAAAAACTGACACCAAAAAATAAAAAATGAAAAAGAATTCATCATAGAGCAACCAAACTTCCCTCAACACAACATAAAAGTAAACTCATCATCGATCACTTAGCATTCCCAGATCTTCGCTTCCCTTCACCAGGACCTGCCTGCCTTCCAGTTCTATGCAGAGGCTGACTAACCCCATTTGGTGGCTTCCGTGATGGCGAAGGAATCAATGATGGAATTAAACTCCTGGTTACAAGCAGATACATGGAAACAGTTTATCACAATATATCAATGCAGCTCAAAGAAAGCATTGCAAATTGATAGATGTCAGAGTTTACCTAGTTTCCGGGCTCCTTACTGGCCTGGGAGAAGGTTTCTTTGGTTTTGCTCCCAATCCGTTCGGAATGCCGGTCGCTTTCAGGGGATTAAGTTGCCAAAGCATGTCTGGCTCCGAGCAATCACTAGTTGCAGCCTCAAGCTCATCAGAGTCATCCGTGGTGGCTGCCTCATATCGACTCCTTTGTACTTCATAGTCTTGGCTCTCCTCTTTGTTTGCCATTAATTTTCCAAAGTTTTGGTTTTCCATGTATAACTTTGGAGGGTCTGGGAGGCTGCTCGGACCAAACATCTCTGGCAACTGTCTGTTGTCCACATCCCAACATCCTATTCCTAATAGATTTTCTTCTCCGCTTGCATTTTCCTGCTTGTTCACCATCACCTTATCAATCCAATCACCAGAAAGTACCGAGTCCTTATCATCCTCCTTTCCACTCAATCCAGAACTGCCAATCGGTGGCCAGGGAGGTGAGCTCCTTAGCATATCGTGGAGATCTAAACTTCGCCTTTTTGGCTTTGATGCAGTGTTTTTCCGAACCTAGTGCGATCCAAATAGAGATGAATATTTGAAGCAACATACAGTGTTTAGATTTCATTAAATGACATAGACAAAATAAAGTCTCTGGCATATCAATTCAATACTTGGACAGTACCTCTACATTTCCAAAATCCTCCAATTGTTGCCTGCGACCACCAGACCAATCTCCAGTGCTTTTCTGACTAGAATGCAAAGGGGAAGACCCAGCAGACTTGACTCTAAATCTTTCTGGGCTTAAGGATTGAGAATGTTGAAGCTGCACTCCCTGTCCTTCCTTCCTTGCTAAGGCTGCCTTAAGAGTAGCAATCTGAAAAGGAAAGAATAAATAGTAAACAAGAGCTTCACCTCCGTTGTTCTCCCTCCAAATCATCAAGAATAAATTTATTGCACATATAACTTGGAATAATAATATAAGCCATACTCCACCTGTTCTTTGAGCTCTTTTACATCTACACTGTCTTTGTTAACTCGAGCGGCACCAAGCTCAACTGTGGAAACACGTTCCGCAAATTTGAGTGTACTAAGTGTTTCTCCGAGAGCTTCAAGCTCGGGGCTAATGTGAACAAACATGAGCGTCTTCGCTTGCCCTCCTGGTTAAGGACGAATCAGATGATTAGACTACGCAAAAATAAAAAGAGAAAATGTCTATGTAAGCTCAAGGTTATTAAACAATCTTACCAAGTGAGTCTTGGAGCAGTTGTGTGAGTTTACTATTTCTATAAGGAACATGTGAATTCTTTTGAGCAAGAGAGGCAATGACATCTCCTAAAGCTGAGAGAGACTTGTTAATATGTTGTGCCTCCTTTAATCTATCTCCTGTCACCTCAGATTTGTCAACTCTTTCACTTCCTGCCAAGTCAACTAGATGCATACAACCACGGAGAATACTTCCAGATGTCAGGTCCTTCCCGTGAACATGAACTGTCAAGCAGCTGTTTATGGTAACATAAGGAAGTCAATGTCTACGGCTTTATGCGTATGAAATGTGACAGGAGTTAGTTTAGATGGACTCATAATCACTTCAGAATTTTGCTTAAAATGTTAAATGAGAAGGGAACATGATTCAAATTACAGCGTATCATTAATCTTACCTGTGTGACCGACTACTCCTGTCATTCATGGCTGTGGCACTCACCGAACGATTCTTATGCCCAAGGTTCATCAAATATATTACATCAGATGTTGATGATACAGGAACAAGGTTTGCATCTGGTACATTAATTCCATTTTGAGAACTGTTACGAATTTCTAATGTATGTTGGAGTTAAGAACACACAGGAATATGGTATGTGCATTGTAAAGAGAATAACAATAAGGAAAAGTGAATTAGTGTCATGGCTCATGAAGGATATCTTTTGTTGGTGGCATCCATCGACAGGAGATCCCGAACTTGCTCATTGTAAATTTCAAGCATCTGAACAGAAATTCCATAGCTAATGGTGTCCTTTCTCTGTTCTGATAGAAGAAATAGATCGCTAAGTGCTCTATAATTTACACCTTGACTTTCCTCTGTAATGTCTCTCGGTCCAGTCTATATTGGTCAACAAAATGAATCCACAAAATTAGTTCATTATTTTTCAGGAGTCAACTGGCCAAAGCATAAAGATTATATGATGAAATATCTATGCACATATTTTACCATTGTGAAAGTTTTTCCTGATCCTGTTTGGCCATAAGCAAATATACAGACATTGTAACCATCAAGAACAGACCGAATCAGAGGCTGCGTATCTGTAAATACCTCCTCTGCAGTGAAAGAAAAGTGGCAGTGAAAATGCTGACATATATGACAGGTTAGGAATGAACACATATGCAGATTAGCTAACCTTGGGTTGAAAAAGGACCAAACACTTTGTTGAAACTGAAAGATTTCCGTCCCTCTTTGCCATATTTTGAAGGGGTGATAATCTTAATACTTGTGTCATCAATGTGATCATAAGTACTCGCACGATTTGATTGCCCAGGCAAGAAGGGCCGCACTCGGCAGTATACCCTTATATTTCCTAACCAAAATAATTGATGACCATTTAATCTTATAGAAAACATAAGTTGATTTTTAAATATAGAAGTCAACACAATTTAAGACCAGAAATATTACCTTTCAAATCCTGGACTTGATTGTATAACTTGCGATTTTCTTCAAGAACCTTCTGGTATCCTGTTGCTGCATGAGCCAAACCGTGCAGGTGCTTACCTACATGGGAAACTAGTTACGGTCCTCCATTGAAAAAGTGAAACAACTTTAAAACATTCTATTTCAGGGAAGCCAAAAAAAGTGAGCAGCCCATGCTAGCCTCGTTGGAAAATAAAAAATTAGACCAATGTTCGTTTAAAGTCATACCTAGGCTGTTGAACTCCTCCTGGTACTTCATCTGTAGAAACCGCATTCCTGCTTTTGTATCATATAGAGTATGTTTCAATTCCTACAGAATATTAACAAAAATTTCACCAGTAATTTAGGGGATATTAACAAAATTTGTAGCTGCTAATATGATACAACTGCAGTTTACCTGAATATCTTTCTGCTGTTGGTCAACCAGCATTTTCTGCTTAAAAGACTCAGTTTTTGATCCCTCTTCATGGTCAGATATTTCTTCCTCTTTGATATCAGCCGCGACTTTCTCTTCATGGTCATCTACCTTCATGTCAGCAGAACATTCAGAAAGAGATCTTTCAGGGCCAGACAATGTCATATCTCTGGAAGCTGTTTTTATCTGTCATTTTAAAAATCAGTACAAGTTCTGTGAGTCAGGAAGCAATGAGCTTTCTTATGAAACAGTAAACCAATGTTGAATAAAGACAGCTTCTTACGAGTGAATTTTGGCTTGCTAGCCGATGCTCAAACTCCTCCATGACTTTACTCAGCATAGATTCCACAATCTGTTAAAAGCAACAGGAAATTGTTTCTCTAAGTAAGTAATGTATACATGCATATATAATGAATTGGAAAAACGAGTGCTCAGGCTGACTGGAAACATGATATTATAAGCAAGAATGTGACCCTTAAAAGACCAAATAATAAACTTCTAGTTCCACTAGATGTTCTCAATATATGGGGAGTGTATACCTATTTCATTGGATGGCAGTAAGCTACAGAGCAATTAATGGCCTACTTTCATGACCGAAATGAGTGAATGTTATTTTGATTCCCCTCCACATCATTATATTCATTAAGAGAATCAGTATAACAGCCAGAACACTTACGAGTGGAATTTCTTCTTGTCTCCTGTCGAAAAGCACTTCACGGACTAGCATGTGTAAGGCATGAGAGGAACTCTGAAGATCAGAAGAGACAGAACAATTATTTTCTGCAATTGATATCTTCACTGTAAAAATAAAAATTTAAGAAACATCTAATCTCACTAACTGCTTCATTGATATCTTCACTGGACAAACTATCTAGGGACTTTTCTCCCAGTGATGAGGTCCTTGTAACGGAATTCGCAAAGGGTTCTGAATTTTTTCGGAAATAGTATTTTCCAGAGGTAGGTGATTTGAAATTTGTACCAAATTTCCATGATCCAATTCCACCTCCTTGTTTCCAGTCATTATATGATTTCAGTGCTAGAACACAGTTCACAATCCTTGCAGATTTTCCTCCCTGTAAATTCAGAATGTGGAAAAATGTTACTGCAAAACGACAAAATAAACAAAGTAATGATGCATAAATGTTTGCTGGGTACATTTCAAACATCCATAATTAAGGGAAGGACCTAGAATGGACTCTTCAAGTTTAGTATCAATGCAACCAAAACAGCACCAACCTGTTCCAAGTCAGAGGCTTCAAAGGTTGGAAGCCCCATTTCCTCCACAGCCACAAGGAAGTTTCTGACATTTTCGAAGTACTGATACGCCGATAGAGCTGCCCCATCAGGAATAAGAACGGAGTCGGAAGGTCCTTCAACTACCTAAAAACATATAAGCAGCTAACTTTATCAAAAACAGTCGATTAATAAAGGGCTTGAATAAAGACAAAGTAAAAACCAAGTTGAGTCCTACCTTCGGCACAGCTCCGGGTTGAACCTTGTTAAGAACATTACAAAGGATTATCCCACTTCGCAATCCAAGCCTGAAATCTTCTTCAGAAGGCTCAGCTGGCAAATCTTTACCTCCCACAACTCCGACCGTCTTTCTCAGCCACCTTGCTGCTTCATACCTTCTCAAGGCTGCAAAATAGCATGGCAACATTCATTTTTTTACTTGCCATATACCAAATCTCAATGCAATGATTATCACTGAAGAGGTGAAGAAAAACAAAACTGTTCAATCTGATTTAAGTCATAGGATCAGAAACTTTGCTTCTACTCTCGAATTGTTGTTGTAAATTTGAGGTCATGATATTTAAACTCATCTCCAAGTTCATTGAAAGTTTAATACCAAACTTACATTCAACGAAATGCTTAGTTTTCAATGCCAAAATTCATCAAGAAAAATTACGGAGATAGAGATAAAAACGAGAACAAATTAATCATTCCTCCTTCCGCGCAGAAAAATTCAGCATTCTAGAAATTCCAAAAATCGTTGCATTAAATTTGCATCAAATTATTATCTTACCACATATTGCTTGACAAATTCGTAATCTTATCCCCCCAAATTGGTAAAACTCTACAAGTTTCAATCGAATGTAAAACAGAAAGCCCCCAAGAAATGGAAGAACCAATAAACTAGATAAAATAAAACTCAAATTAATCCAAATTCAAATGTCAAAAAGATAAAGAGAATGAAAGAAATATAATTACAAGCTTCCTCAGCCTTCCTGGAAGCCAAGTCAATGTCGCTCAAACGACTCCCATGCTGTTGAAGAACGTCTTCAACCACAGAAACTATAGAGAAGGGCAATACTTGCTCTGTTGCCATTACCGCCAATAAAACTCAGAAAAACAAAATGTCCGGCCTTTGAAACCAACTCAAATCCAAAATTCAATTCCTACCCATTAATCCAAAAGGCCCAAGATATCTAAAAACACAATTCAGAAGCCAAAACTGTAATGGGAATTTAGAAAAGTTTGATTATTTCTTTCTTTTTCAGGTGACGTTATGAAAGTTTGATTGAATTCTCTGAGGGAGAGACTGAAATTAGAAAAGGGGAGACTTGGTTGTGAAGATATTAGGTCCTATTTGAGAAAATAAAAGAAAATAAAAAAAGAATTTTCAAAAATGGAGAGAGAGAGAAGATTGGGGTTGGATGATTTTCTCGTCCTTTCCCTCACTTTCTCTCTGTTTCTCAGCTTTCTGGGGTCTCTCTCTCTCTCTCTGTTTTAGCTTTGTTTCCCTTCTCTCTGTCGCTCTGTCTGTCTAATATTGAAGGGAAAAAGCTACACCGAACCTAGTTCCGAGCCTCTCGGAGAAACTAGGCTTCAACGGTTTATATTTCACGCCTGACAAAAGCTTTTAAAATTAATTAGCTATTTTTAAAATAAAAAAATTGGTGAAAAATAAGATAAATCAGAGAAGTCTCTTTGCTCAATTGGACTGGTGGTGGATGAAATATATATTGTCCAGACAAAATTCACCTTTTTCCTTTTCTTTTTTTTTTGTTGAGAGATGGAGTTTTTCTTTTTCTTTTTCTTTTGTCTTGGAAGGTGGATTAATGGGATTGTTTCTGTAATTTTTTTTGGTAAACATGGAATCAATTGGGAACAGGTCTTATGATTCATGAAGTTACTGTTTTGTCCAAAGTTTTTATTCTAGTTATGAAAAGGAACACTTGGAAACCATGCTGATTTAGTTCATGGAAATCATAATTGACCTCCATTTTAATCCATTTTTTTCTTTTTTGGGTAATTATCACCTTGTTGATGTCTTTGATTATTGTACCGTTGAAGTTAATATAATGAAATTTTTCTTTGATAAAAAATAAAAAAAAATAAAAGATCAAATTTTAAATTAAAAAAACCCAGCTTAAAAAAAAAATAGTTAAAATGTAGTCAAAACCTTTTTTACTTGGTCGTCTCCTCTGTTTTTTTTAAGAGGACCTGGTGATTAATTGAAATTAATTTAATTAGAAAATAACTAAAGCAAATGCATATGATTTAGGTCTTTTCAAGAACATAGACTAAGCCCTTTGCTTATGTGTAAAGGCTAAACATGTGACCATGGTTATTGGAGATATTCTTTTTTTTTTTTTTTTTGAAACCATTAATAATTCAATTGCTAAAAGTTAGGATGATCATTAGGACCATTGTACTTAACCAAGAATTGAGAACTTGGCCCTTAGATAATGTTACTTGTTTCAGCTGCTAGCTCTCATGCAAATTAATCACAAAGTGCTTTTTAACACCCCCATAAACATATCAAATGCAAACCTTAACCAATGAAAAGGAAATTGAAAGAGGAAGAGCACCAGCTGCTGCACCACCTTATCTTCTTCCACTTGTCACTGAAAGATGATTGATGGCCCATTTCACCATTACCATATATAACATGGACAGGGCAAGAAAGAGAGCACATGATATGTGCACCACTTCATGATTTAGGCCATTTGTACCCCTATTAAACTAATGTTTTTTTTATTTATTTATTACAAGCCTATATGTTATATATCTTGAAATTAGGCCATATTTTTCTTTTGGGGTTTTTTTTCCTTCTTCTTTTTGGTTCCTTTAATGGTAAAGTTGCTTGGTCCAAGATTCTTCTAGGCTTTGTCATTGTGGTAGGGTGAGGTGGGGTGGGATAAGGTGAAGATGCACATGAGATCTCTAAGTCTTTTTCTTTGGGGTCTATTGTAATCTAAAAGTAACTTATAATTCATAAATGGTCCAAAATGAATTAATAAGCAAATAAATTCGATTGGCATGATGAAATAATATGAACATTACTGTAAACAAATAAAGAGTTTGTAATTGCGAGCTTTTGTCCATGCATCTGAAGTTTTATGTTCAATTTCTCTTCTCCACAATATTGCTTACATCAACAACAAAAATAAAATCAGAGTAAACAAAAGAGAAGTGAAGGGCTTTGTTGTAAATCACATTCCGTTCCCTCCAACGGTTGAAAGATTCAAACATACGGTTAGGACATTACGAGCCTAATAGGTTCGGCGCCAATTTTAAATGTTCGTTAGTCGGAGACTATGATTTGATGTGGGCCCAAAAATTAAAGTACAATTTGTAGGACCCAAAAAACCATGCCGGCATTACGTAATATTAGTTAAGGACATGAGGCTGCCGGCCCAAGCCCAACACTGCCAGCAAGTGGGATCCACCGGCCCGGCTAAAGTGTCGCCGGAAAAACATGTCAACAAAATAAATCACTAGTTTTCTTCTGTTCAAGACGATCCCCAAGATTCAGGGTTACCTTAGTTCTTATCAAATCAGAGTCAATATAATATTTAAAAATATAATAATAATAATGACAAAAGTAAATATATTTTCTGTATGGAAGAAAAATTTATATGTTGAATGAAATGTTCATGATAAAAGGACTATGGTCCTTGTTAGTGATATGGAGTACAAGTTTCATTCTATAATTTTACAATACAAAAGCGATTGCAGAAATTCCTTAGAAATTTAATAGAATCTAATTAGATTACGTAATATTGAATCTTTTTGTATTTGCATAAAATTTCAAATACGAACTTAACAACAAATGCAGATGTTTAGTTTAGTAAACTACACTTGTATAGCAAGTTATGCAATAATATAATAAATTGTGATTCGATAAGGTCTTTTTGATATCATTTGTTGTTTTTCAAGATAAAATTTACTTATAACTTGATATATAATCATCAATGATTGATACATGTGTAACTTTTTTTTTTTTTTTTTAATGGGGTTCTAACATGTGTAAATTTTTAGTTATTACTATTGTTGTGGTAATTATAATGACTTGCCCCCAATAAGCAATTAGAATGAAAAGGTTCCAAGGCTTCCAAGTCAAGAATGGTTGGTTGAGGATTGAGACAAGTTAGCACGATATGTATAGTATAAAATAAATTAAGGGTGCTCAATTTTCCACCAAATGGCTAGCTGCCGAGACCAACCCCAATACAAGGTCTCAATGAACCCAACTGTTTTTGGTATTTAAAACATAGGATCTTAGGGCATGGCTTTCACATACTCATAGAAACTTAGAAAGAACGTCAATGCACTATGTCCAAATAAATCCCCATTTTTTGCAATCTAAATCTCAATCGATCCAAATTTATCATAATTAGTAGCATATATTAAGGGTGTTGATTTTTTCACTCCTTTTTATCCATTTACACTTCCTTTTGTTTTTTTAAACAAGGAAGTGTAAGTGAACTAAAAATGAGTGAGAATATACAATTTCCAACAAGAAGAGAGCATAAGTGGACAAAAGAGGAGTCAGAAAATCAGTTCCCTATATTAAAACCCATGATGAAAGAAGTGAGTGAGTGAGTGAGTGAGACCAATCATATTCATATGCAAGGGTGACTGGAGAGTGAAATTAGTCACGATGACACTTTCCCCTAAAATCATGGCAGGATCAAAATTTTATGTCTTCTTGCTGCCTCATATATTTTGGACCAACCAAATAAAATGGAGGGTAAAAGGCATGTCATAACTCATAACTTATAAATATATCCCACTACTAGGTGACCTTTTTAATAAACATATTGACATTTCTCACGTTGTTTTGTCTGCTGGTTCATCATAAAAATGAAAAGAAACCCAACATTTTATTAATTGTCATTTGTCCCTCTAAACTTTGTTCAAAACCATAATCAACCCTCAATTATCCTAAAACTTAGGTTTAGGTTTAGCCCATATGCCAGCTTTATTCAGTTTTACAACCCACTCAAGGACCCATTGGCAGTCCAAATCTCACCCAAAAGGACTTGTTAAATTATTATGTCTGTGTATATATCCTCCTTTAATCTCACCCTAAATCTAGCATGGTCTATGCTAAAAAGATAAGCTAAGATGTTGGTATTGAAGCCTTGATGTTCTTCTTTAAGGGGCCAAGATGATGGTCCCTAAATATTTAGATTGAGTGGCTAGGGGCTTATGCCTAATTGCCAAAGTCATTGGATTGGACAACTCAACTCCCCTTCAAGTCATATCATATTGTGGGGAGAAAAGGAAGTTGATGAGTTGTTAACCTAAGAGAAAGGTGATTGATTCCAAGCTTAATAGTATTGTGTAAAATATTGTATTAAGTTTCGATAAAACATGCCTATCAAGAATCTAATCAAGTAGCAGATATTCTAGCTAAACATGATCATTCTTTTTCATCTACGCGTGTTTGGTTTAGAAATTTTATAATGGATGTTTTACATAAGTTACATTGTGATTTATATGATGTGAATATCACTGGAGGATGTTATTTCTTTGTAATGTTTGTTTTTTGACTATTAAAAAACAAAAAAAGGGGTTCAACTCCAATTAAAACCAAGTTGAAAGCCCAAACAGAAAGTTTGATTGTTAACCCACAAACAAAGATCAAGACCCAAATCTGGTTGGGTCAGCCCAAGCCAAATTTGTTAAGGTTTCCAATGCTGGTTGGGCCCAAGCTCAAGAATGATGATGGTGTACAAAACAAAGCCCAATTCACATATATGGTGTATGGCGAAATTCTATAGTGTGGTGGGGTGGCCATATATGAATTTCTTATGTAGACTTTTATATTAATTACATGATTATTTCATTAAACTTAAGTGAAATTACTATTTAGATAAATTATGTGGCTAATATGAAGGTCCATATCTATAGTCCATATATGACAACCTCACCATAGAACGACTCGTCGTGTTCATAAAAAAAAAAATACAACTTTACCGTCAATTGTTCATCCAGAAGTCCAATTAAAATGATGATTGCACATGACAAAAATGAACCCCATAATATTTTGTAATTAATGACTAATCTGTTCTCTTGTGGTTCTTGTTGGCTATCTTATAGAATCCCTACCCAGATGGGTCAGTTAAATTTGCATTATTTGACAAAATCTTGAACCAGGATTTAATCTTCAATATTTTGGGTTGCAAATGGGGGGAAAAAGAAAAAGTTAAGATAAAACAGCACTGTAGCTGAGCTGTAGGTTCATGTCATTTTGTGGGTAGAATCATTGGGTGCATTTCCATACTGGGCCGGTTTCTAATGGTGGAGCTCCACGCACATATATGATGGGGTCTCAACAATTAAAGAAATCCTTTGATGATTATGAATAATAATGATGGCAAATTAAATAATAAAGAAAGCAAAACTTGATTAATTAACTCTTTTAACTTTATTACTAAATCTATTTATAAATGCATATTTCAGGCAGGTTATGATTCCCCATCAGATTTCGACGTTGGAAATGTATCTAACAATATAAAAATTAAATTAAATTAAATTATATTTTATGCTTCCTAAAATGGGATTTTTAAATGATTTGGCTTTCCATTTTTGTATCCCAATTTAAAATTGGGTTTTAATCTGACCAAAATAATTATTTTATTTTATTATTTGTTTTAACTTAATATAAAAAAAAATGACAATATGATAAAAAAAAATATTATTAATTTTCATAGGATTAAAAAAAAGTAACTGTTTTGGGGGGCGCTTTTTTGGGTTAAACAACAATCAAATCTTGGCAGTCAGGAGCACCAGTGACACAAAATATACCAAACTTACAAAAATTTTGTACGAATAACGGTCCAGAAAGCAGAAGGGTATTTTGGTAAGTCCGGGAAAGGAAACCTGCAACGGGGACGCCAAGTTGCGCACGCCGTAAGAAGCAGCGTTTTCTCTTCTCGCAGTATAAAAGTTTTGGGTGGAAATAAAATAACGCCAAAAATAACATATAAAAGAAAAAAAGAAAAACGCAAGGAAAACAAAATATATACAATTTTTTGGACCATCTTCCATTGTTTCCGGTGCTCTCTTTCTCTCTCAGGTACTCACCGCACACCTCCTTCTCTCTCTCTCTCTCTCTCTCTCTCTCTCTCTCTCTCTACAATTTTCTGTTCCTCTGTGTATGTATATATAGGTATTTTATCTGTGTATTTGTATGAATTGGAATTTGATTTTAAAAAGATATATAGCCCAGCTCTGGTTTTAATTTCTGTGCTTTTAGCGATGAATTATTTTTGATGTTTTTTTTTTGATTTGATTCTTCAATTGGGAATTTGTTATCACCTTGGAGTTTTGTTGATAATTTGTATAAACTCGAGCTCAAAAAAAAAAAAAAAAAAAAGGAAAATGAAAGACAAGAGGGAAATAATTTTTCTAAATGGAGAATGATGTTCTAGGTTGATTTTTTGTTTGTGGATTTTGGTGTGGTTGAAAACAATTTGTCGGAAAGCAAATCTGGGTTTTTCGTTTGGATTTTTAATGCCAAAAATAGCAGATCGGTGATAGGAAATATTTGGTTGGTTGTTATGCTTAGTTAATGGGTAAGCACGAAACAGAGGAAAAGAATTGGGGACGATTGAAATTTGATTTGTTTTAATTGAATTTTGGAATCTAAAATTGGATTAATGTGGACTTTTGGCTTTTTTATTTTGGGTGCAAGGAGCAGATGGTAAAGGGAGGGAAGGTTAGTTCCAAGCGAAAATTTACTTCAAGAATTCAGTCAAAGTATAAGGATTCGGATGATTCGGATGAGGATTATGTCATTTCAGATGAAGAAAATGAAGTTTCTGACGATTTGGAGGAGGATTATTGTTCTTCTGTGAATGGAGATGCATCAGAAGAGAGCTTTGGGAGTTTTGTTGAGGAGGAGGAAGATGAAGAGGAGGAGGAAGTGAAAAAGGTGAGAAAGAACAGTAGACCAAGAGCAAAAAAGGGTTCAGATGGTTTTATTGTGGATGAGGAGGAGGAAGAAGACGAAGAGGAAATGAATCATGTTAGGAAGGCAGACAGATCAAACGTTCAAAATGGTTTTTCTGGGCGGCAGAAAAATGGGGTTAAACCATCACGAAAGAGGAGAAAGGTTGCATATCAAGAAGCGGAGGATCAAGATTATGATGATGAAGATGATGATGACGATGAGGAGTTTACACCAGATGAAGATGATTTTTCAGAGGTGGAAGAAAAACTGGTGGTGAAAAAGAAGAAAACTAATGTGAAAGTGGGCAAGCAGCGTTTGAAGAAAAAGGGTCCTCTAAGAGGTGAAAAAAGTAGAAAATCTGTGGCCTCAAAGAAGCCTTTGAGAAAGAGAGGTAGAAAAGGTCAGGCTGCGAGGAGGAAGGTGAGATGTGATGATGATATTGAAAATGATGGTGATTTTATGGACATTAACCTGCCTGTGAGAGAAAAGAATGAGAAGAAAAGGGTTAGGAAAAGGAGGAGATATGTTGCACCGTCAGATTCAGATTTGGTGTCTTCTGGATCATCTGATTATGACTACACCATCTCCGAGGAAGAGAGAGAGCAAGTGAGGGAAGCCAAGGAGTTGTGTGAAAGCTTGAAAACTAATTTTCGAAGTTCATCCGTGTCTACTAACATTCCGGAGGATAGGCTTGAACAGCAGCCAAGAAAGCCTCCTAGAAGGAAGGGCAAGGAGAAGATTGAGCAAGTGAAGGTGGAGGTGGGAAAGCAGGTCTGTGGAATTTGTCTATCAGAGGAAGATAAAAGAAGAGTGAGGGGAACACTAGACTGTTGCACTCATTATTTTTGTTTTGTTTGCATCATGGAATGGGGAAAAGTGGAAAGTCGTTGCCCATTGTGCAAGCAGAGGTTTAAGACAATCAGTAAGCCTGCAAGATCTACAACAGGAATTGATTTGAGAGAAGTGGTGATACAGGTCCCTGAGCGTGATCAGGTGCCTTATTACTCGTTATGTCATGCTTTATATTGCATTCTGTTTGCTGCTGCTGCTTCTTCTTTTTGTTCAAGTGGGTTTATTTCTTTATGCAGGTCTATCAACCGACAGAAGAAGAACTCAGGAGTTATCTTGACCCTTATGAGAATGTGATATGTACGGAATGCCACGAAGGTGGGGAAGATGGCCTCATGTTACTGTGTGATGTATGCGATTCACCTGCTCACACCTATTGTGTTGGTCTTGGGCGGGAAGTACCCGAAGGTAATTGGTACTGTGAGGGTTGTAGACCTGTTGCTATGGGATCCTCAAGTTCACAGGCTCAGGGTCGGTTGTCTGATCAGAGAACTACAAACAACATTTTGTCTAATAGACAGGCACCCGTTATAAATTTTGATGAAGGCTTAGAGATAGATCTTAATTTGATTTCCTCACCTCGTTCACATTTTACTCAAGCATTTGGGAATCCATTATCCCCTAGAGTTCCTGTTGGAGGTTTTCAAGCAGCCTCCCCGGTATCTGGGGGTGGGGCACCAACTTTATCAGGGAGACGCCTAATACAGCGTCATATTCAACAACTCCTTTATGCTAATAGAACGAGTTACATGGCCAGAACTGAGAGGAACTCGTCTGATAATTTGAGTAATGATTTCTTAAATTCTCAAGCTGCTCAGGGAAGGGAAACAACAGTACAACATACAAGGACAGACGAAATGGAGGCATCTTACCATACGTTCTTTGAGGAGAGATTACAAGAAAACCCTTTAGCACAAGTACAAGATAATGATTTCCTTTCATCAACATCAAGCCATCACAGAAGGCAAGCAATCCAGGATCCAACTGCACCATCTGCTGGTAGATCTCTCAATGGAGCATTATGGCCTGAACTTACAGGGATGAATTCAATATCAGGTTATGGGCAGTTCCATCACATCAACAGTATATCAAATATTAGATCTGATGGTGGCGTGCCCCCTACCCCTAATACAGCTATAGAACAGAGTGATTTTCACAGAGCAAAGGAACAGCTGAAAGTGATGGTCAAAGGCCACTTGGATAACTTGTCCCGAGATATTAATTTAGGTATGTGAACTTTCAAGTGAGTTGTATGCAAACATCACCTAGTTCATTTTGGACTGATTCCGACGGAGGCATTTCTTCATTGATATGTGAAATGCCTTCATCTGAATCCAGCCCTTTATTCTTATGATTCTTATATGTGAGGCAGCCTAAAGTGCCTATGAGTATTTCTGTACTTGACGAATAGATTTTTATCTACTGTTCCAATGGGAATGTTCAAACTCCTTGTATTCTTGTGTTTCAGACAAAGGTACTTTTAAGGAAATTGCGAGGAGATCAACGCACACCATCTTAGCTGTATGTGGACGTGAGCACAGAAGCAATGAGGTAGTTGCTGTGTCTCCTCCATCAACCTGCTCCCACGTTGAATTAACGGTGGGCGGAAAGACAAGTCTGATAAGAGGTTGCTGTTCATCTTGTTTTGAATCTTTTGTAGGGGAAGTCGTAAAGAGGATCCTGGATACGAAACTACAGCAGTGGTTGAGATTAGGTCTGTAGGTATTTGATTCAACAAGTGTCTTTCTGCTTCCTCCCCTCCATCCCCATTTTGATGTTAGGAATTTAGACAATTATTTGTTTAGCTTTGTTTATAGATTTGACTCCCACTGAGGTAAAAAAAGACCCCATTCTTATTCAATCCCATTACAGTAATTGTTTAGATAGGCTAATTCAAATTATATTTTTCTCTGTGGAATTTGATCCCACTATACTAAAAATGCTATGTATCTGTCTTTTCCCCAATTGCTTTGCAGCCTGATTGTTATTATTCTAGCTGTCTATGCTATTGTACACTTTTAGCCTTGTCATGGCTCAGGCATTTACTATTTAGGAATAAAATGATGCTTTTGTCGGTCAAGTGGTTAAAAGTAGTTACTCTTGTAAACGTGGCCTTGAATTCGAATCCCCCTTCCTAATATGGATTCTATCAGAAAAATGATGCCTCTGGTAATTAAAAAGTGACAATGGGTGAATTTAACAAGCTACTTATTCATCACTCACGCCACCAGCCAGCCTTTTGTTTGTCATCCAACTAGACCCTCCACTAAAAGACCAGCATCACCAGGCCCACGCTCAACAGCCGGCCCCACCACGTCAATGCCACTAATGTTTTCACAAACAACTCAACTGTTCTATCATCTATATTTCCAATGGGGTCCTTGGTATTTTTGGTCAATTCCAATGGGGTCCTTTTCTTCAACTGTACGAAGTAACTGGCTCCATATGTCACATATCCCCTCAATTATGCTTCACACCCACCCATGACCCATTCCCCATTAAACAAACTTTATCGCGCCATTTGTTTTCTAGTGGTAGGTGGTGGTGGAGATGACTGTCTTTCCCCAAATCCCAATACCAAACATGTTTTAGCCTAGCCATGTTTGGGGCTTAAAACTTCCCATCATTTTATTTCGGTCAAAATTTGAAAGTTGGTCTCCATTTCTTCCTTCAAGAGGCTGCCTAAGAATTTGGTTTACGTGCTAGAAAGATTGGGTTACCTAGAAAATAGACTACACCCTCACATTTTAGGCACACCAAACGTTCAATTTTCTACTTCTTGTCCCATCACACACTCTCAGCCTTAGCTCATTCTTAGATAAAAAAAAGGAGGAGAAAACGAGTGGGTTGATGGAGAAGCTTGAATTAAATTGCTTGGACAAAGTGCAAAAAGGAACTTGAGGGGCGAAGCATGAATGAAAATATTTTCTTTTTTTTTTTTCTTTTTTTTTCCTTTAAACTAAATAACGACCTGAAAATAACAGATGATACGAAAGTTTGTTCAGGCCTATAAACTAAAGTTCACATGCCAGATAATTACACTCGATCCTACAACTTATTCATTCCATACACTCTTTGTGTTCAGTACATTTGCATACTCGCTACAAACCAACCACGGAATGCAGGTGCAGGGGCTCTCTCTTGGTTGTGAAAACTTCACTCCTGCAGCAGCCTAATGGAAACTTCATAAACCATCATCAAGAATGGTGGACAACAACATCCCCTGAACAAACGCACATCTTTTTGTCTTCTCTTCCTTATCTTTGATCGACAAAGGAGGTGACGGCACATTTCTGTGACCAAAGAACGTGTTAGGCCTAGGATATTCAAGCATACCGAGGGGAAAAAGTTAAATAAAAACAATTAAGCCCAGGTTGCATATGCAACATAATGGAGGAATTGATGCTCTTGGTAGAAATTTGACACTATATTGCATTTGCAATTGTGTGAGGTTTTATGATTTTTCCAGCCATGTAAATTAAGCATGATATAGTTTTCTGAAAAGAAAAATGCATAGTTTAGCATAAAGCCACAAACATATGAACAGAACCAGAGTTTGTGTACATTAACATTACCCCTTCCAAGAATGCATTTTTTTTTCTTTTTTTCTTTTTCTGTGCATGCCTACATAGTGTATGTGAACCACAACCCTTCTCTAAACATCGTATACATAAAAGGAGTATTAGCTAGAAATCATAATTGTTTTGGGCATCCAGCTTGAGCATGAGGTTAGAAAGCCATAATTAGAGCAAGCTGGGGAGATAGATTTTAGATGTCCATCAAAAGCAGTTGAAGATTTAATAACGTACCGTTCTGACAATCTCTCATCTATGCTTTTCTTGGCTGAGCTCGTTTCAATTGAGAAGTGAGGCTGAACACTGACGAAATCATCCGCCATAGGCAAAATAAATGATGACAACAATGGATCAGGCGCTGCATTGGATGAGGAAAGTATACAGGAAGATCCCCCGAAAAGAGATTGCAAATTGCCTTCCCGCAGCTCTTTCCTCAACAAAGATAGAGTTGAATGAGCTCCACCATTTCGGGTCTTCCTCTTGCGCTGCATGTAATTACTAGTTAAGGAATTCAAGCATTGGGTGAAATCTTCAATCTGATCAATCTTATATACAAAACATAATAAATCTCAGAACTATGATGAAAACCAAGAAGAAAACTGCCTAATATGACTTTAAGTTAGAAATGTTCAAAGAAGAGAAAACAAAGTGTAATTTGAACAGTCATCGTCAAGGCTACTTAACTGACCCTAATATGAGACTTACATGTTTGAGGTCTCCAACTAGATTTTGCGGAAGGTGCTCACAAACAGGGAGAGATAAACATGGAACACTAAGAACAGAATTAAGAATTATGGGGATAATGGAGTTTGCTCTCGTGCAAGAAATGATAATTTACTATAACAATTAAGGACTCAAACCATGTCATTTAGCATATTTTTCAGACTCCATAAAAAGGTTATTTTGAAAGGGATGGCATACTCAAAAATTTGCATTGAATGACAAAGTTGATTATGACAGAATAAGATAACACATAGCAACAAAAAAGAAAAGGATATTTTGAACATGCTTCCATGTTGTAGCGTAATGTGCGCAACCATATCAACTCCCACCCTCATTGCACAAACTGGGCACACCTGCAGATAAACAGTGGCACCATGAGTAAAACTAAGCTTAAACAAGACCCATCCTCATTGAAATAAGATAAGATGTAACATCTAACAAATAATATATCTTAGCAAGGTCACATAACTTGACGAAGCTAGCTATATAATTCCCACCAGATCACAACCTTATATTTCAAAAGAGAGAACTGAAACCATACAAAAATTTTAAGGCTAAAATGCTAACTGTTTAAGAATCTGGGATCAACAAGATGTACTCCTTGATATTAAGAACCTAACTGGTTTTCAAATCAAGGATTTTGTGAAATAGAGTTAAGCAAAGGTTGTATTGACTTTTGTCTCTACTAAAATGATGCTTGGAGATGATATACTTCTTTACAAAACAAAGCATTTTCTAGACCTCTAAGAAAAGATAAACTTAAGCATTGAGGCTTTACGATTTCAATCTATATGCATCAAACAATTAGAATTTATTCGCTTTAAGGTTGAAGTTAGAGAAATTAGCTATTGATGGATACGGAAAAGGATTCATACCCCATTCTTGGCCTCCACTGGGTGTTCTTCATCAATGTGGCAGCACAATCCTACAATATCAAAATACTCGGAGCAGAACGGGCATGGAAACTCCTCCCTTATATCATCATCCCCATCAAATTCTTCAAACCCCATGAACATATCTGCAGTTTCATAATGCCATGTTTCAATAAGTGCAAATCCATAAACATTGTAAGGCTGATTGACTGGGTTTCAGCATCGAAAAACCCAATTCATATGTCAACAAAAAAAAAGCTCATCAAAGAAATAACACCACAATTATGATCCTTCATTCCTTTTAAAAAAAACATTTGACACAGTAAAACACTGAAGAACAACAGGATTTGAAGCCAAGTAGTTGGATTGAGCTCAGGTTATCATCTCTATTTTATTTTCGTGGGTCAAAAAAAACTGATAAATGGAAATATTCAAGCTTTTTATTCTTATCAAAGAAAAAGAATCAAGCTTCTCATTTCTCTCCTTTACCTTCATATAAATTCTACATATTAATGCAAAAAATATGTAGAATGAAAATATACAAACAAACAGCAGCATTAGCCTCGGCGAGCTCCCTTATATCCTAAACTTTAAGCAACACAAAGAAAAATATATAAATTCAGATTAAAAAAAGCTTTTTTACATAACATTCAATTACCCACCAAACAAGGCATTAAACCAAAAGCAACAAGAAAGAAAAGAAAATAGAAATGGAAACAAATGAATGAGCTTACCAGATCGAGATTGAAGAGCGTTTTGATAACGCCTAGAGGCAGTGGAAAGACGAGCGCTCCAGGAATCACCGTCCATAGCTACCCTTTATGAAATTTAAGGAAAAGGAAGAGACTTTGGGATGCGATCCACCTTGGCTCTGATCTCTCAGATTTAGAACCCTAGAAATGAACAATTGGGAATGAGACAGAAACAGAGACAGAGGCAGATAGAGATTGATATGGAAGAAAGGAAACGGCTTTGGGGTTGAGCTTGAGGAATTGAGGCTGATGATGATTGACGAAGGTGGTGGCGGTGATTCTGGCGAAAGACGAAGATGAAGAGGAAGAGGAAGGAGCTATTTAATCTCTACCAGTTTATTTATCTATCTATATCTATCTATTATGGAATATGTATACGCTGTATATTTCGGTAATTTTAGTTTTTTATTTGTTGGAGGAAAATTTGGAATTTATTGGAGGCAGAAGAATTTTGCGGTGAATATGACAAATGGCCAATAAAATAAGAAAACAGTGACAGAGAGAGATGGAGAGAGAAAGAGATTGATAGAGAAGGGCTCTCTCGGTCCTCTCTCAGTGGCTAGCACACACCGTTTTACAGCTGAACCTTCTCCTGCTTGCTTACCGCTCTTCTGTGAGTTTTCAATACCTCCATTTTCACTTCGGTAATTTTCATGACGTGCCACGTGGCCTCATACCAGAATATAATAAACCAAAAGGATTAACTACAAGTTTGCCCTCTGAAACTTTGGGGTTTTTCTTCCTTGGCCCTCTAGGGTGTGTTTGGTACCCCTCACTATATTGGATTGGATTAAATAGTACTTGAAAACTCATGTTTAGTAAGATGAGGATTAACTTAAATGAGATTAAATAGTATAACGGTAAAAAATTTGCCTCACTCGCTCGTTCAATATAACGAGCTTGAAACATGGCTCGCAAAATAGCTAGCTTGCTAAACAGAGCTTGAAACATGGCTCCCATCACTGGGTCACTGTGGTTGCCATTGGAGGAGAAGAAGAAAAAGAAAAAAAGGGAAAAAGGAAGAAAAAAGAAGAAAGACATGAGATAAAGATAGTTTTAGTTTTTAAAAATATTTTAATTTTTTTATTTCATAAATTATGCATTTTTCGTTGGTTTTTTTTGTGTGGTTGTTGTAGCATTTACTTAGTGTCAGTTTGGCATTGCTTATTTCAGGTGATAAGTGATTTTTTTAAAATTTTGGAAAACTCAACTCGTTTGATAAACTGTGAGAAAATCACTTATTGTTAAAAATTGTTGTGAGAGAAAGCTATAAGGGAAAGCAGCTAATGAGGTGCTTTCATTTTATGATTATGCTGAAATTAGTTTCGAAGAGGTGCTCGATTTAATGATTATGCGGCAATCATTTTCTGATTATGCGGAAATCAATACCAATAACACTTTTAACAAAAAATTTACCAAACGCCAAACTGCTTTCTCTCATAGCTGATTTATCTCACAGCAAATCTGACAACGATTATTTTCACAGCACAACAATTTTAGGTTAAAATCCATAATGAATTTTAAATATTTAAATAATTGTTTTAATTCGATACAGCACCAAACATAGGGTTTCACTATTTCTACAATCCAGCTTCTTAGCCTTACGCAGCACCAAACGTAGGTCAGTATTTAATCCAGCTTAAGCCAATCCGAGCTAATCCAAGACAGTATCAGGATTTAGTCCAATCCATAATAATCCAGTGTACCAAACAACCCCTTAATTCACACTAGCCTTTTTGGCACATGCGATTTTTTTTCTTTTTTCTTTTTAATTTTATTTTTAGAATTAAGAAAAGATAATATAGGTAGTTATATTTCATAAAAATATGACTTATTATTCGATTTTTTTTAATATGAAAAAAATATGAATTTACCATATTATCGTCATTTAATTAATAATTTCAATTCTTAATGTTTGAATTAACCAAAGATATTTTCTAGTATTTTGAATATTTTATCATTCTCTGCATTTTGCTTTATATATATAGATGCTTTAATTGAATGTCCTTCTAGAAATGTTCATGTGTCAAGCAAGGGACCTCTTTTGTCAAGTCTTTCACTATTGGTCTTTCCTTTCATGTTCAAAAGCTTAAGATCAACACAAACTTGAATTAAGTTAGTTAGTTAGAGCAGTGAGTTCGTACTTCTCACATTAAAGTTTAAATCATGTAAATAGAGTAATTTGAACTATCTCTTGTATTTATAAAAACTAAAAAAATAAAAAACCAGAAGGATCAACTTGGGATGAAAAAGAAGTTCAAGAACCGAACTGTAAAAGTTTAGGAGAGAAATTTGTAATTAAACCCTAACAAAAAGTGGGAAAAAATATATATATATATATATATTTAACTACTCAGGCCCAAGACCAGGCCCAAGGCCCAAAACCCAAGCTCGAACGCGAAGAAGACCCGCGGTCGTAATTGTACACCGGAAACTGACGAAACCTTAAAAACAAAGTTAAACAACGGCCTGAGCCTACCACCTCTCTAAAGTGTCTCACCAAGACCAATATATAAAGCCATTTCCAAATTCGCCGGGGCACGTGAGTCGCCGTCCCGGATCTCCGATCACGTGACCTCCTCCCAACCCGAGAGAGGACTCGTTAATTTTTCTCTCTTCTTTGTTCACCTCATTTTCATGAGAAGGCGCGAACCCGACTTCTTTGTTTGTCCGTTGTTGGATCCGTAGATTTTGTGCGTCCGAGTCCGAATCTGAATCAAAACTCCCATGGCGACGAGGAACCGGACCTTGCTTTATAGGAAGTACAGGGATGCGTTGAAGACCGTCCGCGCTCCGACGAGCTCGTCCGCTTCGACGTCCACCAGCTCCGGCGGTGGTCCGGTCATTGAATTGGTCAGCACTTCGCTTCTGCATCCGAATCGGTCTTATGCTCCGCTCAGTACTGAGGATCCCGGTAATTCAAGGTCTTTATTTCTCTCTCTATCTCTCTGTATGTAAATTGAATTGAATTTCTTTATGTTTAATTTGAGATTTAATTAAAGTAAAGTTTGGGAAATCTGATTGGGAAGGGAAGTGTGTTTTACTTGGCTGGTTAGATGTTGAGTTTGGTTTACGGGAAGAAGATAGATAAAAAATAGTAAAGAAATGAAACCTTCAGATTGTGGAGAAAGCAAAAGCCTTGAACTGAACTGTGGTAATGCATGTTAGTTGACACTGAATTCTGACACATAGATAGGAAATTGAACGCCGGATTATTGGATCAGAGCCATTAAGGCAATCGATGTTAGATGGATGATCAGTAGCTACTAGCTACAAATGCACAATTCAAAACTGGCTGGTAAGGATAGACTTATGATTGCTGAAGTTGAGGTCCACGAAGATATAGTATAACCGTATATGGTTCCCAGAATGTGGGATTTTCATATTTGACTTACGTGAGTTCTCGAAATGTTTTGGTCCTCCTTTGATCCTTCTAATCTGTAAGGTCTATGGAAAGCCTTGTAGATTAGTTTTATTAAGTGTGAGATGTTAGGTGTTGCAAGAAATGGGGAATGAATTTTGTTTCATGAAGAACATTATCAAGTCTTCTTCTTCCTAGTATGCACAGGAAAAAGCAATAAATAGCTGCAAGTATGGATGTTTCTTTTTTTCTGAAGTATGACTGTCATGTGTTTTTATTGCTGCAGTAAGGGTGCACTTACTGTTGGTCTACCACCGGCATGGGTGGATCTATCTGAAGAAATAGCAGTAAATGTGCAGCGTGCAAGGGTAAAAATGGCTGAGCTGAACAAGGCTCATGCAAAGGCTTTAATGCCTTCATTTGGAGACGGTAAAGAAGATCAACGCTTGATTGAGGGTCTTACGCAAGAGATAACTAGTCTGATCAGGAAATCTGAGAAGAGACTACAGAGACTCTCTGCAGCTGGGCCTTCTGAAGATTCAAATGTTAGAAAAAATGTGCAGGTATGACTTAAAAGCCATTAGATATTTTTGGCAGTGTAGTGAGTCATGAGGTTTTCTTAACTTGGGTTTGTTCCAGAGTTTTACACTCAGCTTTATATATAAAACAACTGATCCCAAAGAACAGTGCTAATGTCTGCATGATTCTTTTGCAGCGATCTCTTGCCACTGACCTTCAGAACCTCTCAATGGAACTTCGCAAGAAACAGTCAACTTATTTGAAGCGTCTCAGGCAGCAAGCAGAGGTCTGAAAGAATTTTTACCTTTTAACGATTCAAGACAATGGATAGTTATGCTTCATAGCTTTGTTTTAATATTCTGTGGTTACTCTGGCTTTGATAATCTAGTTCATACATAATATTGCCATTTTCTTTTTGGAACTTGGAATTGTATTTTCATACATTCATTTTGTATACTGAGGAAAAGTGTGTGACATGCCTTGGTATTGAACACTAAGTTAACTTTTTTAGTTATATTATTTCAAACATTCCTTTTTTGTTTTGGGTGATGTAGGGTCAGGATGGGGATGATTTAGAGATGAACCTAAATGAAAATAGATCCAGAATGGATGGTGACGATTTGGATGACATGGTAAGCTTTCTCTCCTGTTCATTATCATTTGTTCAAGATCTTGTCAATCATGACAAGTATGAGGACACCCAATTCCCTAGACCATGTATTTGTAGTGTTGTTCAATAGATCAAATGTTGAATACATTTTTTACCTTAGGTGAAAGTAATATGATAATAATACACATATCCTGACAGATGTTTAATGAGCGTCAGATGGCCAAGCTAAAGAAAAGCGAAGCGTTCACAGCAGAAAGGGAAAGGGAGATCCAACAGGCAAGTGAAGATATTTACACATAATCTTTTACGCTGACCCAATCCTTCATCATACTTCTTTCAGGATTGACAAGTACTCTTTTCCCTTTCCAATAGGTTGTGGAATCTGTGAATGAACTTGCTCAGATTATGAAGGATTTGTCAGTACTAGTGATAGACCAGGTTAGTACTCATGTCATTTCAGTACTTGAATTTTCTCAGAATATCAGTCACTATCTAAACATCTTTCTTCAAACAGGGAACTATTGTTGATAGGATAGACTACAACATTCAGAATGTAGCAAGTACAGTTGAGGATGGCCTCAAGCAATTGCAAAAGGTCCCTTTATCTTTCTCTTTTTACATCGATCATTGTACTTCATCTATAAGTTGTTTTTAGCTTCTGTCTCTGTGCTTGTTCTGATGGCATATTATGTTTAATGAATTGAGCTTACAGGCTGAGAAAACGCAGAAACAAGGGGGAATGGTGATGTGTGCTACAGTACTCGTTATCATGTGCTTTATCATGCTGGTCCTCCTAATCCTCAAGGAGATATTCTTGTGATCTGAGAGCGAGAGGACAGTTGTTTCCAGATTTTGGTTACATTCTAATTGTCATAACCTTCCTTTCGGACTTCTACACGTGCAAAGATGCTCTCCCTAGCAGAAGATTAGAGGAGTTTTGGAGTGCCCTAGTTAGTTACATATACTACATTAAGTGACTATTTGTGAATTCCTCCATATTTTCTGGGTATTAGTAAAAAGAGGGAGTGGGAAGGGGTAATGGTTCATTGGGGAATGAATGCCGCGGAATTTGTATAGAGCGTAAAATACATGTTCTTCCTTGGGGAAGGGTGTTTTTGCAAAGGGATCTATATTGATTCTTTCAATTTTCATTTGCCGGGATTTTGTGTTTTCATTCCCCACAACTCATATGTGTAAGATGAGGCTTTTCTCTATTTCATTGTTAGTTTGATCATTCAATAAAATAAATTACATCAATTTTATCCAACCTCCTGGATGTATGGCAATGACACATACGGGCATGTTACTATATGGCACACCTGAATAATACAATGTGATTGCAATCAGAAGCCTGCTTGCTAACCAAGTTGCAGGACTTCCAAATTTGAGCCCAACCTACAATCTAATGAATTGTGCTTAATCTACACCTTACAGAGATGAGTGAGTGAAATCGTTGATTTAACGGCTATAAACTGCGTTCACATTGAATGCAAATTCATATTCTTTGAAAAATCCTACTTGATATTTGTTTGTGGTGATGAGCTTATAACCGAGGTGTGCCAATCCAACATCCTTGCAAAAATGATAACTGAAAATAAACAAAAACAAAAACGAAAGGTAGATTTTGTAGAACACTTGTTTAAGATATTGTGGAGAAATGTGTTTAGTTCGACTTAAACCTCAGTGAATCAAACTTCACATTTCGAGTTTCCGAGGTAAAGGAAACGAGCATCCTTCCATTTATACGTAGAGTACGAGAAAACATTAATCTAGGAATGGAAACTTTCCTTTCCCATTATGCTGCTTTAAGAGTTCAATCTTGTTGTTCAGAACTTCAAAAGACTGTCTTAAGAGTTCAATCTTCTCAAAATCCCAAGCAACACATGCATACATCAGATATTCTTTGTGATTGAATAAATATTGGCCGTATGTTTATCTAAAAAGCAATGTATTACAGTTACAATGATCAGATTTTTTTCTTTTCCAACCCCACCCTACCTAACAGGTGCTGTTACTGCCTTCAGAGGAATCTACAACTCGGACCTCAAGCTCTGCAAGAGGCATCTCATGCCACTGGATCATTTGATTAAAGGTTACAATAATATATTTCAGTGCTGCTGAGAAGAAGCATGTCTATCTGGAACTCTTCTTCTTTGGAGTGCCAATTTCTGAGGCTGTGAAAGCATCTTCAACAAGGCTAGCAAGCGGGAGTTTCAGCATATAAGTCAACCTTTGAAAAACTGCTGCCAGCACCTTCACGTCTGACATGGCTCTGTGAGCCGAACCATCCAATGGAATCCCAAGGTGCTCACGAAGGGCTTGCAATGATATGCTTCTTGAAGAAGGCTTTGATCCTGTTCACAAAGTAATTTTAAAGCCTTAGATATCTCATCAACCACATTTTTACAGGGTGGAGCATGCACACGCACACAAACTGACCTTCAGACTTCATTGCTTCACGTCCCATAGGAAGGGTATCCTTAAATAGCCAATCCGAAGGAATATCTACACCACAACGCCGGAACGCATTACAAAGAAAGGGTACATCAAAAGTACGAGCATTGTGAGCAACAAACAACACACAGCCTCCCGGTTTTTGACGGCTTTTGACATACTTGAGTAAGATTGGTATTAGGTCCTCCATCCTACATGGTATTCACAACAGCAAAACCATAAGTAAAACTTTTGAAACTGTTCACAAGCATATATGTGTACATATCACATGCACAAACGTATGCTTCTCAAATTTATTAAGGAAAAATTCCACTAAAAAATTTGATGATGCTTTGTATATGACAGAGTTCTATCTTAGCTTTTACTATATAGGAGGATGCTACAAACAAGGGCCTACATGGGTGGGTCCATAAGTGGGCCCAAGCCCATGAATGGCTGGGATTGAACCATCACCGCCATAGCACCTCTCTTTAAAGGAACTGCTACCTCCTGAGTCTAAATTAAAACAATAACTGACGTCTTTAGAGTAAAGAGTAAAGAGATGCAAGGGCTTATTCTTCAACCAAACCAAGGAAGCACTGTGCTTCCGTGCACGCATGGTCAAACCAAGAAACTTCAGCGATCTTTTCTTCTGATTGTAGTAGCAAATGCAAATTTCACATTATATTTAACTTTAGGAAAACCATTTTAACCCAGCAGAAAAGAACGGGAGTGTTTCCAATTAAAAAGATCACTGGCATGTAACATTTTTCTGCAAAGAATTAGGTTTCATATAAACAAACTGTGAGCTGATTTCTGTACTAGAAGAAAATAATCTAGCAAGTAAAAAAGCAGTCAGGGAAGATTACCTCGGAACATCAGGTCTGTTGACCATATTTGTTGTAATTCCATGAATGTGTGAATTTAGAACTCTGCGTTCAGGGTTTACCAATGTCTGGAAAGCACTGTTTTCACCCCCTTGAAGATCTTGAAGTGCAATCTCTATTATATGATCTTTCTCTCTGCTAAACCCAGTAGTCTCAGTATCAAAAGCAATAACTGTCACTAGGCTGGCTAAATCTTTATTCTGAGCAATCAATTGTCGAATGTCAACGTGTTGAATCTGTTGGTATTGACTTGTTTCAATTTTATTTAAATTTAGAGTAGCACTTGTTGAAACCGTTACATCCAAAATTTCTTGCCTAAGTTTTCTGGGATCACTGCACTGGCCACTTTTGTTTCTTCCTTGTGTGTTTGTAGTTACAGATCTTCTAGTCCATTTCCTACTGTTTCCTCCATCAAGCACATAAATTTTGGAATCATATAGCTTAGAGCTAGAATTGTAT
This sequence comes from Prunus dulcis, assembly GCF_902201215.1. Taxonomy (NCBI): domain Eukaryota; kingdom Viridiplantae; phylum Streptophyta; class Magnoliopsida; order Rosales; family Rosaceae; genus Prunus; species Prunus dulcis. Next base: position 27,002,875 of record NC_047655.1, on the reverse strand, counting down.
CCACAAGTCCTACTCAAATTGTGGAAACGTTCACTCCAAAAATGAGCTAAGTTATAAATTCTGCATCTGGGAACTTGCGAAAAAGAAGAGAAGCACATTGAAACTGTTCTCATCTGAACTCAAAAATCATCAACAGCAGATAGATTCACACTATAGAAAGCAAATGGATTTGACCTGAAAATTAAGATGGAAAAAAGTCTACGATGAAAAATAATGACAAAACCAGTACCAATCAATCTACTACCTCAATAACAAGAGCAACAATTAAAATAATACAATTCAAGCAAGGACGACTGGATTAGTAATCCACATTATACTATGGATCTTAAGACTATTGATGAAGAACAAGTTTAAACTGAGATTAATTATCAGACCTTGCATATTTTCTCAAATCATAAAAAGAAGTAAAGTATGGATATAAAAAAGACAAGGATACGCATGCTTTCATGGTGGTTCTAGGAATTTCATATTATCAAACATTTCATGAAGTCCAACCTATGCCCAGTTCTACCTCTAGCTACATTCTCCACACACGGACACAGGTCTAACACCAGAATTCCATTTTATTTGGAACCTGGAAAACCAATTTCACTTTTACGAACTAATTTGAACTATTTGGCAAATATCACGTAAATTTGCGCCTCATCTAAAATATGATCTTATTATTCAAATTTTCATAACTTTTGAAGTGTATTATCATCAAATAGACGTTAAAGGAATATCCAAGAGCTGATTAATCCTCCTATATGACAGTAAAGATACTCAAAACCCAATCAAAAGAAAACATTCACGGGTAACATTTCAAAATCAATCTATGACAGATTGAAAGCGAGCAAAGTGAGGAAGGAAGGTCCTTTAAGCTCATACAGAACAATTAGGATTGTAAAATGCAATCTCGTTCACATAAAACCCAATCAAAACAATCATGGGTAACATTTCAAAATCAATTTGTGACAAACTGAAAGCGAGCAGAGTGGGAAAGGAAGGTCCTTTAAGCTCATACATAACAATTAGGATTGGAAGTAATCATATTTACAACAAAACGAAGGAATCCATGTTAGGGAATAAAGGAAGCTCCTTGATTCCAATGTAAATTGCATACGAAATTTAGAAAACAATAAGTTTCACTGAAATTTGCAATCTTTCATAACAACTCTAAACCAAAGCAATGAGGTAGAGAGATAGAGAGAGACTTGCCTGGAAATTATTTGAATTGATTAGCAGAAACGTCAAAGATGAAGTATTTATAGGTAGAGATAGAAAGAAATGGAAAATGAGTCGTGTGGAGTTCTATAATAAAAGAAGTTTTGAAGGACAGAAGAAGCTCATGGTAACGTGGTAGAAATTGCGAGTACCAATGGCTCTACTTGCGGATCGCGTGTTCGATCCGATTTTGGCTCCAATGTCTTTTTCTTTGAGAGGGCTGTGAGCCTGCCTTCCTTCCTTCAAACTGCTCACTGCACCAAACTTTTTCCCCACAAATTTGTATTATATATTTTACAAAATTATCTAAAAATACGAACTTGGGTTTTTTTTAAAAATAAAAAAGGGTTGCGAGTGACTTTAACAGTTTAACTCCAGTAATGATTTTATTTGTTTAGATTTTTTAGAGGAACGAAGACAGAGATGGGTGGGGTGAATATTAATTTAAGGATTTTAAACTCAAATTATTATACTAGAGTTGGTCATTTGAAAGTCAATTCAACACATTTGATTAAAGATGTAAATCCTTCTCCTGTCCAAATATACCATCCTTCAGGGTTCAAGTCAATTGTGGCATTTTAATACACAAGGGAGCATCATGTGGTATTATTCTTGCTTGAGATTGTACAGCAAGCAATATGAACCTAATCTGGTACAAGTAACCTATGCCGATTGGCGTGAAGTTTGAAGAACCACAGTTATTTTCTCTCTTTCTTTGCTTGTTTTTCTGCACAGATTAAGGGCCAGTCTGTCGAAAAGCTGAGTAATTGAATTGACTTGAGCTAGAATGGGGCTCTGCAATCTTTGGACAGAGAAAAGGTACCTGCCCATATATCAACTCTCAGACTTAAATATTGGGCCCGTAGGGGGCTGCCTGGTTTGTTGGCTTCTATTTACAGACAGCCCTAAAACCGTAGGCATTTGGACAACCCTTTTGTTTTGCCCAACATGTCACCATTTTCAGTCTCTTATTGACATGGGGGCTAGAATGAGGGGTTATTGTGAAGGATTATTGTGAGAGGTCGTTAATAGTCGTTTGATTCAGTACAGAGTTATTATTGAAATGTTGTGTTGAATCCCTCATTTTGTGTTGAATCCCTCATTGTCTCCTGTCTTATCATGGCTTGTTTGAGACTATTTCTCACCCAAAATGTCACTATTTTCATAAAGTTAATTACAAATATTACAAGCACCTTCCTAATTATACAGGACTGTTATAAATCAATATTTATAGGCAACTTTTTGAAGTAATTTAACGCAAATTGCAAAGAAAAACACATGGTCCAAAATCCCTCAAACATTGTATTTTGGTCAGACCAAACATAAAAGATACAAGATTACTCATACTTCCATAAATACGTACAATATAATTAAGATAGTACCAAAATACAGGAATGTCATTGCCTCAAAACCATCACCCTCAACATCTTTGACCTTCCCTTCATTTCATTTTCACTTCCCCAAACTATCACTAAAAAAGCAACAACAACAAAACAAGGAAGACCCCCAAATAGCATAAGCAAGGGTACAATCTTCCTAAGTTATAATTAGTAAAAGTAGCTACAAAGAGCATCATCACAAGTATATTGGTTTATTGGGGTTTTAATTTACTAGTATATACTGCTTCACATGTTGTCCCCTTCATGCAAAAACAGAGTCACATGACATAGCCAGCAAACACACAGCTGCTTGTTCCACCTCTCCCCACTCCCTCCACTGGCTCTGTTTCTCCCCCTCCCCCTCTGCCTGCGAGTCTTGCAAAAACACCTCCTCGCCAAAACCCACAAACCTCACCTGAGGAGGCTCATTCAAATTTATGCCACCACCACCACTACCAAAAGTGCTTTTGGCTGTTGTGGCAGAAGCATTATTGTATGTGGCAGAAGCAGCAATATTATATGTGGTTGTGATAGTACTGCTACTACCGCCACATATTTTCTCTTTCCTCCTCTTTGGCGCTTTGCTCATCAAGCTCACAGTAGGAATTCCTCTCTTCCTGTGTCTGATCCCACATGCATTGCACAGTGACTGAAAAACCAAAACAGCAAAAGAAATTGATCGATGAAACAACTTCGGCAAAAGCAGATAGAGAACAAAAATATATGAACAAAGAACAATACCGAAAGGAGAGAAACGCCATTTATTAAGCAAATCAGAGCCGCAGATAAAGAAGACTATGAACAAATGTGTTTCGCCTTTTAGGAAAGGGAGACAAAAATAAAGAATTCCCAAAATCAACTAAAGGTTTGAGAAATAAATAGTGCAATCGTCAAATAAGCGCAGCACACAGGAAAACCAGAGCATCAGAAATCATACAGAGAAAGAACCGAGACATGGGGCCCAAAAGATCAAATCCAACACAAAGTAAGCCTCATTTTATAGGAAAATTGAACAGTAATGAAAGAGGGGGACCCAGTAAACAAAATCACAAACAGAATTCAAAAATCAATGCATTATAATGCAGATTGCTCAGCTTTGCCAATGCTAAATACAACAAAAATCACCTGGGTGTTGCTCATTCAGTTGAAAAGCACAAATGCAGGAAAAGATGATGGAGAAATTCCCAAAAATCAAAACAAAAGGCTGCATGAAAATTGTCTAGAAAACAAACAAGCATGTTAACAAATGGTGGGTGGTCTGGTCAGACCTTGGGCCCAGCTGGGCCACCTCTCCACAAGGGTGTCTCAGTGGTCATGCAGTCGGAGCAGCGCTTCTTGTTCCCATTCATAGCTTGAGGAAATGGTTCCTGTTTCCAAATTCAAGAAAGGCAACAGATTTTACTGAAAGTTCAAACAAAACCCAACAACTGGAAGGAAAAATAGAATGCTCTCAAATCACTATACTATCAAAAGCCACTACCTTTCTCCCCAAAACACTATCTAAAGCCACAAATCTTCTCCCCCAATTCATCATACCACCATAAACCCACCACAGTAGCTGAAAATTTCAAAAGAGAAAAGGAAGCGAGAGAGTGATATAGATTGGGGTTAATTGGTTTTTCTCAGAGAAGCCAAATGAGATCATATATGTGAAAGCAGCAGAGAGTAAGGGACTGATCAAATTTTAAAAAAAACTTAGATAAAAACCCAAAAACAGAGAGAGAAAATGCAATATATATAACGAAGCAAAACCGACATGCAAAGCAGAGAGAAGAGGTGGGGGAAGAGAGAGAGAGAGAGAGAGAGAGCGACAGAGACAGAGAAGAGTGGTGCTCAGTCAGGTCAGGTAGTGTGGATATGAGCCATGAACCAAAAACCCTAGTGCTAGCCGCTAAGAGGCTAAGGGGTTTGTGTGAAATGACGAAAATATCCATAAATTTTCACTTTTTTGCTAGAGTTGCATGCACCCGTCAAATTCCAGGGGCAGCCACGTGGCAATGTGGGTCTTAGTTTTATCAGTCGCGGGGACTAAGGAAAAAGTGATACTCGCTACAGGATTTGATGTGTGTGGATGTGAAGCTTGATGCTTGATGCTTGGGGAATAGTAGGAGGGGCATGCTTTGGTTTGTTTATGGCTTCGAAAACCAAAAAGCTGTGTTTTCTTTTTTATTGCGAAAAGGAAAATGGTGGTTCTTAACATTCTTTTGGTATGTGCAGACTTTTGGGTCCCCAAAACATGAAAGTTTCTGAAAGTTTCTGTTGTTTTTGAACAAAACCAAAAAGAAAAAAACAGCCAATGCACTGTTTGGTTTGGTGCCTTTGTTGTTAGAGAATTGAGAAATAAAACAGAAAGGAAATTTTTAGAGTAGAAGGACGTGGAGAATCTTGAGCATGCAGCCAGCGAGTTCTTCTAGACAGTGGATGATGCCCTAAGCATGATGCAATCTTATCTGGTAATTAGAGATAATTGATGGCTTAATTATGCAGTGATTTACTGTTATGGTCAAAAAAACAAAGAAAGATAATTCAAGTCACAAGAATGAGAATGTTGTGAAACATTTGGATTGGGGACAATTTCAAAAGCTTCTATTGTTTGATCGGCTAATAACAGGACGGAGAAAGAAAACAAAAAGAAAGCTCTTTTTTAAAGACAATTCCTTCCTTTTGTCTCGCATGAAAGGGAAGACATAAAGCCGCCAAAAACCCATCAACGAAAAGGGCCACTATCTCAAGGCAACGCCAGAGTCACCCCCCACCATTCATTGTCGTTAATTTGTAAAGCATGCAATTTCCAACCGAAGTCACCAAATAGAAGAATGTTCAAAAAATTTAAAGTTCAGGGTTTCTTAAATTTGCTTCGACCAAAAGAAAAAAGGTTTATTAAATCTGCTTAAAATTTTATGTTTGTTCACTTGCATATATCTTCACGAGCAAAAAAATTTGTATAAAATGAGGATAACACAGTTTAGCTATCTGATGCCATTTACAAATTACACATAAAAAAATTATCACACGTGACACATTGTACTTGACCGAAAATAGCAAAATAGTGTTATCTCCATTTCATTTCATGTAAGTGTTTCTTCTTAAGGAGGTTTCAAACTATTGAAGTCACAAAATTTTTCCATGAAAAGATGTGAGCCTTAAGTCTCTCTCTCTCTCTCTCTCTCTCTCTCTCTCCGTAGAAAGACTGTATCTTTCAACCTTCTAAGAATAAGAGGACACAGCTAAGCTAAGCTAAGCTAAGCTAAGCTAGCTATCATCTATTCACTTGCCAATAGGCTTGTTTGTCACCATTCACACTGTCTGCACCTTTCAACAACATAAGAAGAAGAAGAAGAATGGCCTAAAGCTGGCAAAGCTCTTTAGCATTTGTTTTGTGGGGCAATTTATTGCATAATCAATTTGTGCAAGCAAGCAATAGATTTTATGAATCTCATCTCATTATAAGATTCCATCTTCTTCCCACTTTCACACCTATAATGTAAGAGGGCCCACAACACAAACACGTGTCATCATCACAAATCCACAAAGGATGTGGAGAGGCCATATCTTATAGTCTCCCACCCAATCCAAAATGTACGAGGAAATAAAGAGTGGGAGACTACAAGACAAATGCGTTTTTATTCCTCCATCTTCATATACGACAATCTATAAATCCACACAGAGAAGGACATAGCAAGAAAGCGATTGCCCACCACATTTGTGTATTTTGAAAAAAGAAACCAAAAAGAAGATCATATTTGCTGGCTGGAGCTATAACATGGGCCTGGGCTTCTGCCCCATATCACTTCTAGGCCTAAAGTCTCTACAGCATTCCCTAATTTTACTGAACAGACAGAGAGTGAATAAGCAAACACTCTTCTTCTCCAACATACAAAAGATTCAGACAACTTTTAATTATATATAACCAATAAAAAGGTATACCATTTGGCAATATATTTGACCCAACAACAAATCTGGAGCCCAAAAAGGGAAACGACTCAACAACACATAACATACAATCTCGACAGGAATAGAAATCCTTGCACTAGGTTGGAATGAAGGAAAATTATAATGCAAGTTTGGGAGTTCCAAAACACTTGTGAACAACTGTAGGACATATGACCGACCAATACCCACTTATATGACACAACTAAACAAATGGAAAACAAAATAACAAAAACTCTTAGCATCTTGCTTCATAGGATAGCCCGACTACTCTTCGAAAAACTAACTCCGGTTTTTTCTTTTTTCTTTCAATCTTTGTTGCAGATAGATGTCCATCATATAATCAACCCATGGGAGCCAGAACCAGTTTAAACCACAACTGTTGCAAACACCTGAGCCAGCCACCCAACAAAAAACCCTACAAACAGGACCCGAACATATAAAGACGCCTGACCTGACCTGACCTGACCTGACTTGACTGGATTATTGCCTTGCCATACTCAAGGACTTCACTGTGTAATGAGGAAGATTTCTGCAATGGATGGAATAATACATATTCAAAACGTCAATAACACCATCCACATCCAAACATTGAAATTGTATAATTTCTGAAAACAGTGTATAACCTCTAGCTGAAGTTGAATCCACCAGATGGGACAGTTGGCATGCCATTCCCTCCAAAGTTGAACCCAGTTTGAGAAGCGTCGCCTGGTGGCATTGTTTCATCTTCATCCTCCACCCAATATGTCTCAAGAATCTTTACTGCTTTCTCATAAATCTCAGTGTTGTCATGACTCTGTAGATTCTCAATTTTCTCTAACCCTTCTGCATCATCAATTGCCTGAGCATAGAGATTTACACCTCCAGTAGTGCCCAAGTTCTTCTCAGCTTCTCCAACCTTCAATATGTTCTCCAGGCCTTCTAAGCAAACCGTAACAATTCTAGGATCGGGGCAGATAAGAAGATCACACAATGGCTTGATACACCCTTGATCTACTAGGATCCTGTACCCCAAAAAAATAATTTAAATCAAATCAGCCGACCAGAAGTTTCACCATATTATATAGCAAAATTAACAATATCGTCTTCATACTTTATCTGCTCATGAGAACCACCAGATGTAGCATTTGAGATTGCCCAAGCAGCCTCTTTCTTTATATCAAACTCAGCACCTTGAAGCAGACTAACAAGAGGACCGATTATACCAGCATCAATTACAGCCTGTTAAATTCCATACGAATTGGCAACATCAATACCTCATATGCCAGACTTTACAGAAACTCTAAACCAAGTTTTAAGTTTCAAGATTTAAATGTCAACATATAAAGAAAGAGCGTATCTTCGCATTACCTTAATCTGATCCTTGTTTCCGGCTGTGATATTTGAAATAGTCCAGCAAGCTTCCTTCTTGATGCTCTTTTTATAATTATTAGTCAAAAGGGTCAGCAGGCAAGGAAGAGCTTGATGTTGGATGATAACCTAGGAAGAAACCACATCTCATTAATTCCAAAAGCAGCAAAAGAAATGAGCCGATGGAAAAGGAAGGGAAATCTGTTTGTTATTCCAGTAAAACCTAAATTTATTATCCCAAACTACATTTATCTATATTTCCTTTGTGTGCATGTGTTTACTTTAGTTCTATAATTAAGGGTACAATGTCTGCCAAGCAAAGATGTGGACCATGCCATATTGGATCAACCAAAGAGAAGGGATAATATGTTGGGTCATAAATGATCAAAAAACAACACCTAAAAGGGAAAACAAAACATCCAAAATGCCAAAGAGCAAACAATACCTGAGTTTGCATATCATCTCCAGTAACAATATTTCCGACTGTGCGGAGGGCAGGAATGAGAACTGAAGGAGATGGATGACTGAAAAGACACATAGGAAGGTCAGAATTTATAGCACATACTAAGGGTTAAAAATACCAACAGGGAACCATGAACACTCACAGTAAAAGCTCAACAAGCCTGGGGCATACTCCAGATTCAATAACAGCTTGGATTTTGTCATTTGTACCATCAGAAAGATAAGACAGAGCCCAGCAGGCATCGGTCAATACTTCTTCGTCGTTTGAATGAATCAAACGTGCAAGAGCTGGCAGGGCAGGCTTAACCTGAAAAGGAAAAGAAAAGAAAAACCGCCATTAATGTATTGACACCATCTGAACTGACTTTGCACATATAAAATATGGGCTATGATGCCAAAGTATTACAACTACAGGTACTATTAAAACCATTTAACACCTAACTTCAGAATCTTTCAAGTCAAACATAGCAGAAGACCCCTAACCTGGTCAAATGGAGGCTGTGGTTTGCCCCTGCAAAAGTTTGAGAGTGTCCAAGTAGCATTTCTCAGCATAGAGAGCTTTGCATGCTCATTCAGCTGTGAAAGTAATGGAATCAAAGCCCCATTGCCGAGTACAAGATCACGGCATCTAGGGGAATCACCAGCAACATTTCCCAATGCCCAGACAGCCTGCAAGTTCAAGAGGAAAAGGGATGGAGTAAGTGACAGTAAACAACCAAAGTACATAAATAAATAAATTACATGAGCAACACAAAAAAAACCATATAACTTGAAGCAAACCCTTAATCTATCTTCTCAATGTTTACCTGCTCACGGACATCATCACTTGGAGAACTAAGCAGTTTCACAAATATTGGAACAGCTCCATGATCAATCACCACCTTAGTGTTCTCAGATGTCCCAGAAGCAATGTTTGTCAGAGCCCAAGCTGCCTCAAACTGCAAGGAATTGTGAGCAAAGAATGTTCACAGCATATATAAGAAGGTATCTATATTGCAGGGAAGTATCAGACCTGAAGTTGTGGAAAATCCTCCCTCATTAGAAACTCAACAAAGCGAGGAACAACACCCGATTGTATGACTTCCTCAATCGGAGGGCTACGTTCTAGCGCATGGAAAAAGAAATGAATAAGGTAAATGCAATCCAATGTATACAAAACAAATGTACAGCCACAATCTTCTACTCACCAATTGAAAGCAACTTCCTAAATTGAGTAGTTGCCTCAAGCTGCAGACTGCTCTCATCACTCCAAACACCAGCAACCATAGATGGTAGATGCTCTAGCTGTATTAAAAAAATTCAACCATAATTAGTACAATCCCCAACAAGACATCAACACCACCAGAAGTAAAAGCATAACTAGTTCAATTTACAGGCAACAATTTCCCTTCATTTCCAAGTCTTGAAGATTGCATAAGGTTTTTGACAATTGCAGAACCTAGCAATGCTCGAAACTAAAATAATTAATACAAGTCATATATAGAATATTTCTGCCAATCGATCCAGAAACAAAAAAATGAAAGCATGTTATTCTTAGACACTGAGGAGTGTATTAGCAGATTGAAATATAGTAACTAACTTACCCAGAAAATACCAATCATTCATGAGCAGCAACGAAAATGGCACTATAACCTCAATACAGTTCAGTAACTTCAAAATCTAAACATTTTGAACCCTAAGCGATATCTGAAACTATAATAGAAGACAAGACTAACCAAAACAGCAACAAGTCAGCATGTGGTCTTAAAGTCAACCAAATATAAAACACTCACCAACTAAAGTCCTAAATTGATTGCACTAGAGTAATCGGCATGCATTTAGCAGCCGCACAAAGGATAAAAACTATTAAGCGCTTATCATGAACTCAATGATCTCATACCCCCAACTTCAGTAGTCTGATTAACTCTCCAAAGAATCAAACCTAAATTATGACATTTACTCAACGACAAAAAATGTTTATGAAGCCACTAAACCTAGCATCTTTTTCAGCTAAGGGAATGAAGTATAGTTGAAAACGTTAGATAATAACCAGTAATCAACCAATCCAATCTAATTCCAATCAAAACTAAAGCAGCAATGCATAAAGTACCCAAAAAAAAACACATTTATCTTCATCAGTAAAACCCAATTCAACAAACCTAATAAACACCCTATTAATCAATTCAATCAAAACCCCCAATCACCTAGAATGGGAAATGGAGATATAGGCGCTAAGGCCAGTCAATCGGAACCTCAATCAAACATTAGGTTACCTTCTTCTCTAGGCCGGAGGAGTGAAGATTAGAGGACATTTGCGGAGGCTGAAGGCCCTCGCGACGTTTCTTCTGGAGGCTTTCTTCTCTGCGATTCTTCCTGATCTCCACCATGTTGTCCTCCCTCCGCCGACGACCCTCCTCCGCGTCCACGGCCACCTTATACCTGTTCCGGCGGACCTCCGCCCTCGCGTTCGGCCTCAACGACATCGTATCGGTTCAATGAAAATAAGAATCTGAAACCCTAAGAGAGAGGCAGACAGATGGAGGGCGATAGGGTTTTAGAGCAGGAGAGAGAGAGAGAGGATGGATTGTTTAGTTGGGACTTCGTAGTGGTTTGTGTTTTGATTTTTGAAGTGAGAGAGGGATGGGAAATAGAGACGATTTTATAGCGCTGGTAGGGAGTGGATGGTAGTGGACTTTCAGGCTCGGATCGGCAGGTTATTACGGAGATTGCCACTTGGTTTGAATTTGAAGATGAGGGAAAAAGTGTCATTTTCTTGGTTCGACTGTCCGATGATAGATAGATGATAAATGTTTTTAGCCCTTTGTTTGTGAACCTGAATGCGGCCCCAAACGATCACAATGGTTTGGTTTTTTTTGTTGGTCAAATAATAGTCTGGTTTATTGAGTTACTCTCTCTCTCTCTTTTGACCAAACTTTAAAAGAATTCGGATGTCATACGTCGGTCAATTATATGAATTAATCGGACATTGATTCAAGTCGACTGACTATTGAACTTGTGCAAAAACATCGTCAATAAATTGATTTTAGTTTTTGTAATTATTTGGTTAATGACTACACATCTTATAATGTGATGGCAAAAATTTATCTCAAATTTGTGTGCAGAGATAAGCTTTGAGAGTAAATACTAATAATTTTATAACATTTGTGTGGGTAAAAATGTAAGCAAATACTACATATCGGTAATAGCGGCAAGTAATCCAAATTATATAGTAAAAAACTAATTGTTCAAGAAGAAATGGTAATTCTAGAAAGAGAAAAAAAAATAATATGAGTCGGACTTAAGTGTATGCACGTATTTAGATGTGACACCTCCCCAAGTAAAGATAAAAATATCATGTATGAATTCAAGAATTGAGAAATATAGTCCGCCAAATAGGTTTAGGGGACCTTCACCTCCCCATTTCATTTTAAACTTTTATTATGTATCATAAGATTTTAAGTCTTTTAGCTTGAATTTTACTTGCATACATTATACCATATACATATTATTATGAAATACACTATATGTTATGTTGATATATTATATTAGTGGTTCAACATATTTTTTACTGGTGACAAAAATATATTTATTGATAGAGATGGGGAACCCCACACACTGGGTAGAATCCGATTCCCCGGTTGTTGGGATATGATCTACCTATGGGCAATGAAACAAAGATGATGATAGGAAATTGTTGCTGGGAAAGGAATGCGAAGGGCAAACTGACCCTTCTCCGCTCCATTTATATTCGGCCCATGGGCTTTTAAAGACACAAGTTTATTCGGCCTACCAGCCCAACAATACTTTGTATGTATTCATTTGCCAAACTATTGGCCCAATAAAAACTTTTTGTGCAATTTTGGACCAGAGCCTCCCATAAGACTTACGGCTCGTTTAAGAAGGATTATGGATATGTCAATAATCAATTCTATAGAGAATTACTTTTCCACTCCATATAATTATTTTAAGGTTCCGTTTGGTTCATATAACGAATTTGATGAGAAATTATTTCCCATATCATTTCCTAAGGGATGGGAAATAGAAGATTTTTTGTCATACGTTTGGTAATGCTGAGAAAGTAACGGAGAGAAATCACTTTATTTCCTTTCTCATGTTTGTTTTGAGTTGGAATGAAAAACAAAATTTGTATAAATTTTCAATTATACCCATATTAAATCAAATAAAAAAAAATGCATTTAATGATATATTGTAATTCTAAATTGTTAATGGGGACAAAATGGTCATGAAAAATGTTTATTTAATATTGGCTCATTTTCCAAAATTTTCCCATAAAGAGGAAAAATAAAACCTAAGTTAAGAGAATGACTTCACTTTCCCCCTTACTTTCCTATGACCCAAGCAACGATTTCCTAAACCTGAATTTATCAAATGGAAAGCAATTGATTTCTCATCCCCAAGTCTCCTTTTCCATGAACCAAACGGGGTCTAAATAGTTTTAAATAATTTTATAGAAAAGCAAATAAGAAGTGTTTCTCACCCATAATTACTTCAAATCACTCAAAATAATTATACTTACTTCAAATCACTCAAAATAATTATACGTAGAAGCACCTAGGTGGTACTTCTCCCAAAAGTGGCATATTAAAAAAAACAAATATGTAAAGCGTAGAGAGTAAGAACAAAGCATTTTCAGGTTGGTGGAAATGAAAGAGGGGAACAAATGTGGGGTCCAAATACAATGTTGAATCCAAACACACCAAAACACAAGTAGCAAAGTTTGGGAATTTGGATCCACACACACTAGATTCCATTTCTATGATTTTTCATAGACCCAAGGCAAGTTCACACCACAAACCACACTTGTGTGCCAAACAAATATCTCTACTGATTGCATGGCTTGTGCCAAACAAATAACAGGTGGCGTCAAGCGCATGTTGACAAGGAATAGTAAAACATCTCCAAAGCAAAATGCTGGCTGTATCCTCCATTTTCTTTAATGTAAACAAAAGGAGGGGGGAATATATATCAACATCAAAAGCAATCATATTTTAAAATCATTTTATTATTAAAAAGGTACCAACTAGACTGTCACAACAAACCAAACTGGATTAACCTAAACCAACCTACCACTTTCACATTTAATTTGGGGAATTAACTCAATTCCCAATTGAAAGAAAGAAAGGGCACAAAGCAGAAAAGAAAAGTTCAATCGGGCGGTAGGAGAGGACATCAACTTCCATGATCAGGTACAGCGCGCTACCGCCGAGACGCGCTGCGCTTGCCGGTGTTGGATGCACCGACACGTGGCTTCTTTGATGACGTCGGATCCATGCCGCTGAAGTCGAATCCCAACCCATCTCCACCACCGACCATGTCGGCGAACATCTTCTGGAGGTCTTCGAAACTGTTTGCCTAAAGTCAATTTTATGGACCCAAAAATATCAATGCAACTGATATTATGATTTTACCCTTACGTATAAGGTAAGTAAATATCCTACCTCGTCCTTGACATTGTTCATCATGGACAGCATCTCTTGCATGAAATCCGTAAATTCCTGCCGACGAATTTACATAATTCAGGGACATAAAAGGAAATAACCAATTAGGTTAAAAAGAGAGTGATATCACCAAGGCAATCATTCACCGTACGATGTCGTTTTGGAAGTGTGTTATATTTTTTCACTTCAAAAAAATAAACACAAACACACGCATTACGTACGGTGAACAATTTGGCCTTGTCAGAGGATGAAGAAGAGATTACGGACTTGGTCTTCTTCTTCAAGAGGGTCGTAGAGGCCGGCGTCGTAAATTGATCTCTTCGCCTGATCCGAGAGAACTGCGGAGACCAAATCGTTAGCGCAAATATCGGGAAAATTAAGGTTATCATGCGTTTAATTGACCAACGACGTCGTTATAGTGATAATGTTACCCGAGTAGGCTTCCTGGATCTGCTGAAACCGCCGCTTGGCTTCTCCGGCCACGGCTTGGTTCCGAGCCCTGTCTGGGTGACATTTCTTCAAAACACGAAAAAAAAAAACAATAATAAAATCAAAATCGAATTCAGATTTTTAACAAAGAAGAAACGACATCGTTTTTTGTTGGCAAAAAACAGACGACCCGGGGGAAGGAGAATAATTGAAGGAACGCCATATCAAAGAAAGAAGAGGATGATGAGGGGAAACGAGAAACGACGGCGTCTGAGCGTAATTAATTTTACCAGAGCGAGCTTGCGATAAGCGGTACGGATATCGGAGAAGGAGGCGTCCCTGCGAATCCCGAGGACGGCATAGTAGCAAGATCCGCCGTTGGATCCTCCCTCCCTATCCATAACTCACACACCCGACAAAACCCTCAATCCACCCAACAACACAAAAAATAGAAAGTAAGAAAAAACAGAGCCTTCAAAGATAAAGCAAAAGCTTTAATTATAGCAGCAAGCTTCTCTCACACCATGGAGAACCAGAGGCAACAAGCAGACAAAGAGAGCCACAGAGGAATGTCTGTGAGCCCTTCACAGGGAAAAAGAATAGAGAGGCCCTGTGCGTTTGTCTTTCTTTTTTTTTTAGGGTGGCGTTTTTGTTCGGAAACAGAGAAAATATCTTCTCACTGATACAAAGGGGAACCTTCGAGAGATTTCTTTCCATCCGTGCAATACGACTCGCCCGCCGGGTGGCTAGATATTTTATTAGGAACATTCAGAGAAGGGCCCGTAGTTATATAAAATTACGGGTTTTGCCATTGGGCCTTGTTCCAGGTCTGGCCATATGGGCTTCATAATTTTTAGGTTACTTATTAACGGAGTGAGTGAGTGATGTGATTGATGGAAGTTTTATTCTTTGTTAAGGCGGATGACATGTGTAATGTTAACTTTTGGGATTTCTAGTTGTTATGTGAACATGAAATGGTAAGAATTGAAGAAGAAAATTATTCCAACCGAGCTCTTATTACCACATGCATTATATAAAGTAACTGAGATCCCAAAAGGAATTGTTTGCTAAATACCACATACATCATAGAAAGTAACTTTTTGATCCATGTCAAATGACTCCCTTATTATGTGGAAAAATTTTCACGAAATGTCGACAATTTCTATATTATTAATTGAAAAAACAAAACTATCGCGACAAAGTGCTAGAAATATCGACACCCTAAAAAAACACAAAATTGGCCAAATATTGTGGATAATTTCGAAATTTCGGACCATGCCTCACATTGAGAACCATGTAACAATTGAAACTTTGGATTGAGCTTACTGATAAGACTGAAACTGAAACTGGAAAGGTTTTATTCTGTAACTTTCAGAAACCACTTATATATGGGTCATTTTAACACTCTGTACACTATGGCCAAATAACTACAACAAAAGAGAAACCCCCTCCCCCCTTTTGCACATTTATACACAAAGGGAGGAAAAACTGCAGGAAAATAAATCTGTGAACAACTATAGCTTAGCACATCTAGGACTAGGAGAAGCTTACCTCTTACTTTTTAGGTACTTGCTCTACAACTAGTGCATACAGAGGCCAAATTAACAAGCTAAAGAAAAACTATGAGACTACATTAGTCTAGCAGTCCAAGTACAGAGGCCTTGCCATCCTTCTAGCAGCCACATCCCGTCTGACCGAAACCCACCATTTAATGGCGGCACGAAGCTTGCACCAGCATGCCTTGGGTTTTCTTGTCCCTGAATTATGTACAAGACCAGAAATGTGTGGGAAATGGCCGGCTTCTGTTCCGTTACTTGAAGAACCAAAGCAAAAACTGTTTGCTTGTCCCCATATTACATTTGTACTCGTTGGAGTAGGAGACCAAGTTGATGTTTGGACCTGGAAAAGGTTCTCTGTGCCTAAATGAGCACTTGGAACAATTGGCACTTGAAAACCATTGAGCGGCGGCCAACTGCTTTCTCCATTGTAGTGCATGGAGTTAAAATCCTCCATCGAAAAGCTGTTTCGTAGCGCTGGAGTGAACACTTGCATTGGATGACTAGCCTGTGCTAGAGAGACCACTAAATGATTGCTAACTTCTGGTTGATAGGGACATGATGTTGAGGTTGATGCTTGGTTGAAACCTAGTTGCATTGAGGGTTCATCTGTGCAAATTACTTGGCTTCAGTTACTAGGGAAAAGCATAATATTGAGTACGGAAATTATAATGGCAAAACTAGAAAACCAGCAAGCAACCATGTCATGATTTCAAGTATTTTACAAGGCTATTTCATGTGCTTTTAAATATGAAAATGACCTAGTCTATAACCCAAGAGCAACTTAACACAGTTGGAATGTATTCCTTAAGTTAACACCAACCTCTTATCATGTGAAGGCCATGCTGTTCAAAACTTTACTGCCAATATGTACATAAGCATTCAAACACTTCAGGCAAACAGCCTTTAATACCATTTTACACAATATAACATTT
This sequence comes from Prunus dulcis, assembly GCF_902201215.1. NCBI lineage: Eukaryota > Viridiplantae > Streptophyta > Magnoliopsida > Rosales > Rosaceae > Prunus > Prunus dulcis. The sequence goes on along the minus strand of NC_047655.1, from coordinate 26,986,193 downwards.
TACCTTGCTCTATGAATTGGAAATCAATCTGTTGCAGATCTGGATTTGGGACATTGAATGACTCAGCTTGTAGACTTGACAGAGGCCTTGAAAGGGCAAATATCGCCGAAGTATCCACGGGGACTATATCTCTTACATTTCTATAAGCATGCTGCTTCAAATTTTCCACCAGATTCTGCCAATAGAACCAGGGAGCTCATCAGTTTCTCATCCTAAGGTATATATTAAAAAACAAGAGAGACAGGGAGAGTAACAGTGGTAATGATATGGTAGAGAAACGTTAGGCACAAAGTCATAGCAACCAACAAATGACAGCAGATCAAGAATAAGTGTGAGATATTAAAAAATAGGAGGAGCTCCAAAATGTGAATGCATACCGTCTGAAGTGGGGTGAGTTCATCCAGAGAACAGTATTGGCCATTAACCATTGCTCCCACAACCTTGTAGATGGAGTTGAACAGGAGACTTACATCTTGCTCAGTTCTATGATAGGCATAGAACTTGTGATCATCTATCTCACAAGCCTTAGCATGTTCAATGATTGTATCCCATGTCCTATTCGAGATCCCTTCAAAAATCTGCATTTTCGCAGCGGAAAATTAGATGAACGATCAAACTACATAAGTCAATATAGACTCATTATCTAGCAGAACAGCTGACTCTCTTACATTCCGTAGGCCGGATGGATCTTTCACATATGACTGCAGGAAGTCCTTCACAGTGTCAATTCCGAAACGAGATAATCTCTTGTGGAAGGCGCCTTCTTTTGCTATCTTTTCCAGGCGCCATATCTCATCACTTAAGGATGGAGGGTGGTGTTTCCTATACACTGCATCAACATTTTCTTTGTCATTTTCATATAGACTGAAATTGTTACTATAAAGCACACCACGAGCAAATAATGAAAGAGATGGTTAGTGAGTTGAGTTTCTTGAACGTACACTCTCCACGGTGATCTTTTACCACGAAAGGTTCACTTCTAGCTTCTCTAATTCGCACTTCACTAGGAGCTTTGGCGACAACCCTAGCTGCTAATCTGAACTTCCGGCATCTTATCCAGCTTGAGTTGTCAGTGAAGACAACATCACCAAGAGAACCAACTCCCTCTCTCAGTGTAATGTTGATTTCACCAGTCACCAGTGGCCTTTTGCCTTCTCTTTCGCGCACAACATAGTTATTGAATTCTCTCTCGGTCCAGTCCTCTTGATCATCTGACCCAAATTCACCATTGAGGACCAGAAGTTCAATCTTTATTGAAGATAGGGGACTGGAACGGACAATATTATTAGTACTGGCATCAATCAGTATAATTTGAAGAGGTGCGCCATCCTCTGCTTCCACCCTACTGCCTGTAAATATGGTAGACGGCAGTTTATTGATAAAACGCAACTGCAAGCCTCTTCCTCCAGATGTACTTCCACTTTCAAGCGGGGGCCTGTTACAAAATTAACAACAAATCCAATACTCTTGTCAGGAAGCTTTGAGGATTAAGAGAAGATTATAATTGTCAGATAAATAAAACAATTTAGTGCAGGTTTTCTAAGTCAACAAATATTTGACTTGAAAAGCTAACCTTGGAGATGCCTTAAGGAAGGGAATGATCACACGTTCGACCTCCTCTCGTACCTATATCACACAAATTTGAAGTGGTTCGTTATGAATTGTCACAACCCGAAAAGGATTTCAAACACATTCGCATAACATATCTTCTAACTGAAGTCTACAAAGCAAAACAGTTGTAAAATATATGTTCTTTTTGGGAAGGCTAATGGCATATCAAACCTAACAGTCAATAAGAGTTTCCTTGTAGTAGTTAATTAAGCACAGGGTCTTCCTAATCAAAGTCAATAAAACTGAGAAAGCATAGCAATGAACAAACCATGAAAATTGGATTTTGTTCCTTTTACAGAGCAAGTGCAAGACACGAATAAAGCATGGCAATGATAATTACTGTTAAACAGTTCCAACTTTTGCAGATCAACTTCATGTTGACAAATAAGGGAGATTCGAATCTAACCACTCTCCGAAAGAAGTGTTCCCATTCGACTTGGTTCAGTGTGACATCTCTCATCGCATCTCTAACAACACTGCACAAATATCACAAAACTCATAGTCAGAAACCAAAGTCATCACCCAGAAAGCACAAAACAAAGCACCAACTTGTACTCAAACTAAACCACCCACTTCTTGAAAGTAGGCCTGCGTTTCGATTCTGGAACCGGAAATTCGAAGTCCTCACCACCCTCCTCATGAAAATGCCTCTTAGGTACCATCAAAAACCCAACAACTAAATTTTCTCCAACCACCCAACAACAGCAACAAGTTGTTCTCTCAAAAGCTCACAAGGATTTCAAACAAGCGAAGCGCATGTAACCAAATCAATCAAATTAAGTGGCTTTAAATGCAAGCTGAGATTGACCCTTTAAATGGACAGAACAGAAAGAAGGTACAAGGAAGGTTCATAATAGTAACAAGAAACACGCTAACCATGAAAGTCAAGCGGAGATGAGCTCATTCTATAAACCAAAAAGAACCCAAAATCTGTATTATGATATTAATATTTTTGGATATTACAAAGTGGCCTGAGCTATATAGGATTGATCGATGACTGTCTGTACTTTTGTCTCATTTTTAAAGAAAAAAAGAACAAATTCAAGATTCTCAAGCATTGGATTTTAAGACGATAACTAATCAGACACGTCGTGATTGAAAAGTACTCAAAACAGTTTTTATGCCATGAGATACATGACAAAGAAAGTCAGTGACCAAAAAAAAAAAAAAAAAATGAAAATCCACGTGGATAGACATTAGACAACGCGTGTTAGAGAGTAGTATAGACGATGATATGAAGGTTGCAAGAAGGTGCAGACAATATGTTGATTTTCCATCTATACGCGTTTGTTTTGTTTATGTTTGTGACAGCATCAAAGATTGTAGTTTTAAACAGAACCCATTTCTCTGAAATTTGATCTGAAATTTCATTTGAATTTCCATGTAAAGTCCTAGCTAGAGCTGCAGCTTATGTATACAACAGTAGCTCGTATATGTATAACGTGATTTACAATTATATCTGCAGGTCTGCAGCTTCCACTAACTTGACTATGTCACTATCTTTGTCTACCCACCTGTAAAAGGGTTGATTTTTATCTGAATATAAAGCAGAAAAGAGAAGCTGATGAAAGATTAAAAAAACATAACTATGAGTCTTTGAGTGAGGGACTGTTAGGTCACTTGACTGACTTCAACTTGGTTGGTGAGATTGCATATTTTTGCATGTTCTGCGAAATTTTCCGGTGTGTACAGTTTTCTAGGAACTTATTTTCCGGGAATATTCTGGGAACCTCTCTGGAAAATTCTGGGAACCTCTCTGTATACAATTTTCCGGTGTATACACTCTTTTCTAAGTCTTCCTCGGACCCGGGAAGCATTTCTATTCTAACTGTTCTGAGTTCTGATGCAAGCAAGCATCAATATTGACTAAGCACATTTTAAAGTACTTCTTCAAGCACTTAAGCACAAAAATTATACTGTTTTAATATTCTAATAATGTTTTCTGCATTCTTTTGAGATGTTTTCTTGCTTAAGACTTCACATTTTTTTATATATGCAAACAAATATCATGTGTTAGCCCAAAAAGAAAGAATTAAAAGATGTTAGCTAAAAATCACATATAACAAAGACCCTTTAATAAGTCATCTCATTTAATTATCAGAATAGTCAAATGATGTTAATCGAATGATGAAGAAAATAAGAAAACCATATTTCACGAAATTCGTGCACAAAATCATTTTTAGAGCTTAAAAAATAAGATTTTACATCAGTCAAAAAAGAAGAAAGGAGGCTTTTCTGATTTCTCATCTTGTAAACGCAGATCAGAGAGTCAAACCCGGAAATCGATCCAGCAAATTTTGCCTCCAAATCAAAATCACCAAAATCCCAGATATCAATTTCCAAGAGAAATGGCCTCTGCTACCACAGACCCACCAACCCCTTCAACACTCTTTGCAGCCATCGACATGGGTACAAATTCGTTCAAGATGCTCATAGTTCGTGCATACCCAAATGGCAAATTCTTCACCATAGACCAATTCAAAGAGCCTGTGGTTCTTGGCCGTGATACCAGCACATCATCAACAACAACCCCTTTTACACTTTCACATCACTCCCAGCTCCTTGCCCTTGAAGCCCTTAAAAGATTTCAGAACATCTTGAAATCCTACAAAATCAACAAAACCCATGTCCGCTGTGTTGCCACTGCAGCTGTACGTGAAGCTGTGAACAATGTTGGGTTTTTGAAATGTGTGAGGGAAGAGGTTGGGTTAGAGATAGATGTGTTGCCTGGTGAACAGGAAGCTAGGCTTGAGTATCTGGGTATGCTTCAGTTTTTTCCAATATATGAGAAATTGGTGCTGGGTGTGGATATTGGAGGTGGGTCTACTGAGTTTGTAATTGGGAAGCAAGGAAAAGTCATTTTTGGTGCTTCATTGAAGCTGGGACATGTGAATTTGACCCAAAAGTTTGGGAACAATGAAGAAAATGTTGCACATATGAGGGAGCACATTAGATTGGTTGTTCAAGAATCTGGGTTGGTTGAAAAGATTAAAGATTGTGGCTTTGAGGCTGTTGTCGGATCTTCGGGTACCATAAAGGCAGTAGAAAAAGCAGCCCTTTATGGGTATGCCAATGTGAGCAATATGCTCCAGGTCGGGAATATGGTTTCTTTTGGGGACAGTAAGAGGTATTGGAAGTTAAGTAGAGGAGAACTGAAGGGTGTTGTTGAGAGTTTATGTGGTGGAGGAGAGGCAGAGAAGATTAGGAGGGAGAAGTTCTTTAAAATGCGGTCCGAGTTTATCGTTGCCGGGGCTGTGCTATTGGAGGAGATATTTGAGGTAATTGGCATTGAGGAAATGGAGATTTCTGGGTATTCATTGGCAGAAGGTATTATTGCAGAAACTTTAGCTAAGGTTAATGATTATGATTTGAATGCCAATGCAAAGTGGTCGTCTATTGTGCGGCTCGCAATGAGATTTAATAGCAACAAGAGGATGAGAGCGGCTGCTCAGTGTGCTAGCATTGCAAAGGTATTCGGTGAATTTCTCATTTTGAATTTTTTTTTCTAAGTATCTGTGATATATGCAGAAGCGAGTGCAACATCTAGTGTTTTGAGGAGATGATTTTTGCAGGAATTTTTTGAATGTTTAAGAAAGTGTGATGAGCTTGCTGGCAATCAAGTTGCTGCCTCCCTAGATGACAAGGATCTTGAGTATCTTGAAGCATCATGTTTGCTTCACAATATTGGGCTTTCCATCGAGAAAAAGGGTTACCATAAGCATTCTTATTCCATTATCATGGTAATGTTTTTTTTTTTTTTCCTCTTAATAATTCAATAAACGTGCATTGAGAATCAGCTGGAAACATTCTGCACGTGTAAAATAAAACTTGAAGTTCTATTTACTTATTAATCTTTGATGAGCTAAATCTTTTTTGTGTAGAATGGTGGCCATCTTCAAGGTTACAGTGCTGAGGAGGTCAAGGTATGTCAAGTGTCTATTTGTGTGCTCTTTCCTGGTGCATACTTTGTGTAGTCATTATAGTGATAATCAATTAGTGAATCTACAGCTGATAGCACTACTTGCAAGACACCACAGGAAGAAATTACCAAACTTTGGTCATGTTTCCTTTAAGGAGTTTCCAACAGAGGTAGTATCTTTTTAAACACATCCAATATTTTGAGAACTTTACTTATTTGTGCTTTTATGTTTATTTCTGCATACTTTCTTTTTTACTTTCAGGTCAAAAAGAAATTCAGATTTCTATGTGCAATTATCCGTATTTCAGTTGCACTACAACAACATCGACGCATTGATTTCCAACAAATAGAATTTTCACATTCTTACGAAGGTTTTAAACTGGTATTCTCCAATCTAGTTTTCAATCAAACTTTCCCTCCTAAAGTAGGGTTCTTTTTCTTAGCATTTGTAGATTGTTTTTTTATAAAACTACATAGAGTCAAACATATCCTGTACTATTAACAGTAGAGTAGTATTTTTATTGCTTTTTTAAAAGAAAATTAGTGATATTTGCATATGCTTACAACTTCTTGTGCCCAAGGGGCAAAAGAAAGCCTAGGTTGTTATTGTATTCTTCCAAATTGATGATACAAAGACGAACTTTCATCTTAAGTTCTGCAGTTAAGCAGACCATTGGACTGGTGGTATGGGCATCAAGATATCCAATGCATTTTAACTATCACAGAAGCTTGTTTGGTCTGTATGCTCTGCATTTGCTTTGTAATTTTCTCCCACAGAATGTGTAGAGGCTATAAAATATGATACCAAGATTGCATCTATCAGATCTTATTTACTAACTTAAATCTTGAGTGCTGCTTAAGGCAACTAACTCATGCAATTTCTTTTGTTTTTAGGCATGTGGTGGGGTAAAAGTTCAAAATTCCCCACCTTGCATTCTAGAGCCTTTAGCTGAGGATATTGGAGATGACCTAAGGCAAGAGTTAGAACACTTTAAGATGGTAATTTCTTTTTTTTATATTTTAAATTCCCTATTATTATTATTAAATTTCTTATCTAACTGTATTTTCTTCAATACGATAAAAGATGGACTTATATTTGTTGCCTTCAGGTATTCCATGAAGAACTACTCCTCCTTGTCCCTTCAAGTGTTTCAGGATGATCTGAGAGAGAAGGATATTTTCACATAAGGTGTCACTTGATATGTCTTGAAAAAGTTCATATAACCCATAAATTCGGCATATACAAGGTTCCATGCTGTCTAGATCGTAACACCTGTTATTCCTTTTGCAATGCCGCTTTCATATTTGATAAGTGATGTGAGCAGTTCATGCCGTACAATTTTTAGTAATCTGATAGTAGATCACACTTATTGATTGAGAGAATGTACAGGCATTGGTATGGAAGGACAGTCATGTTGCCCAAGTTGCAGGATAGCTCGTGTGAACCATTGACGTGGAGCTCATGGGTTGAATTGTGGTGTTGATACAGACTCATTTGTCCCAGATGATGTGGTTCAACTGAAACAGAGCACAAGCTGGAGAATTGGAGGTATTGTCCATTAAATTGTAGTAGTTTTAATCTCAGAATTTCAATGTGTAACAGCAAAAGTTGTATGTCCTTTTAGTCTATAACAGATAAAATTTACATACAGGCCAAAGGGAAAGATAAATGAAAATCTTGGATCTTTTTTTATTTTTCTGCTGGGTTGCAAGGATGTGAAATACAATGGTTCAGTTGCCATATGCTTATTGGGTACTCATTTGAGTTGAGACTTATCACCCAAGTTCCTTCCCCTCTTCTTTCTCTTTCTTCCCTCTCTTGCTGATCCCACATATTCACAGAAGGCAAAAGAAAAATGTGTGATCTAGTAAAGTCCAAACGCTGAAGGCATATATTATTACCATGGAGAGGCAATATTCTTTGGCTTTCTGTTGTTTTCTCCAAGGAGAGGCATATTATTAGTCCAAACTAGTTTCTTTGGCTTTCTGTTGTTTTCTCCAAGGAGAGGCAAACTAGTATTTGTCACAACCTAGAGAGTGGTCTGATGAGATGGAATGGATGTATAGAGCAGGGTTGGTCCTCCAGATTCTGAACATGATATTTGGAATTGAAACCCATGATATCTGGTTGGCCTAAAAGCTATGAACATGTGCTTTTGACACTTTAATATAGGTGAAGGTTGTTTTCATCACCAAATTACCCAACGTGGTAGTTTTGGCGGTCCTATTCATTTTCATGATAGGAGAAGGATTTATCATAGACGTCAAGTACAAGTAGCAAGTAGGGTCACTGATGGCACATCATTTACATTTACACGTCCTTTTGTCTTGTTCCAAATTGAATACCAACCAGTGTGTGTGAAATAGGGAGACCCATATCACCAAACTTGCGACTTCACCCTAATCATAATGCATATTGCATAATGCATTTGGATGGAGGACAATTGAATTGAGTGTAGAACAGATCTAGACAGAGGGGTACATACACAAGCTCTTTCTAGCTTAGTCCAACACATAGTATGAAACTTGCCTCCACTATATATGTCGGTGAGCTCAACCTACTTAGGATTACGGTTGGAGTAGGTGTAACTAGTTGTATGCAATCGATGATAAGGAAGTTTTTCTCCCTGAACTAGAACTAGGTTCATTCCCTTCAAGTTAGAATGAGTTCAAACTCAATCAGTCAGTAAGTAATTTTATGCTTTCTCTAATCTCCCTTATAATATTACCCAGTCAAGTTGGCATCCTTGCCCTCAAGTTATGGTGGTGTTCTTGTTTTCTTTATCTATAATCATGATAGGGTTTACAATGCACACTTGAGTAGCAAGTAGGGGTCATATCACTGAATGACTTGGCATAATCTAGTGCTACTTGTCTTGTCCTTCTGGATAAAATAAAACAAAATAAAAATCATCTTTGTATTGAAAAACATTTGTGCTGTGGACAGTGACTAAGGCAGTGCATGACAACATGAACAAAAGCGCATAGCATAAACAGTATAATGAAGTAGACAGGTTAACAAATTGAATGATAAAATTTTATATCATGTCATGCATCAGATCTAAACCTTCACCACCAATTTGGGTATCCCACCAGCTCCCTGAATTCTTTTGTTTATAAAAGTTTCAGAAAGTTCATCCTTTTTCTTTCTGACCACACATGGCTACATGACAGTGACACCATTTCATGATTCATATCGCATCTAATTTTGCAAAAACCCATCGATTGCACACCCTTTTTTGTACTCATGTACGACGTGGAATACACCAACTTGATCAATTATATGAATATAGCATAAGATAATAATAATAGATTCTTAGATTAATGTTACTTTCTAGTTTGTATTAACAAATTTATATCATACAACGATTTGATTTTTACTCACGACGAGTGACTTTCATAAACAATCACAAAATATGTTAGTTACGGCTCGTTCGAGAATGTGTATGTTTATAAGCATTTTTTTAGAAGTGCTTCTATTAGAAGAATGTCAACAAAAAATTTATTAAAAATCTAAGTGCTTAATGAGGATGCACTGTTCTTCTTTATAAAGCGTTTCTGTGACTTATAAGTACTTATAAACGTTGTCATAAGTGTTTTTGATTGTCAGTGCCAAATAGACTTAAATAATCTTAAAAGACACTGGTGTGAGTCATGTGATTGTGACCATTTTTATTAGAACGTTATACTGTATGTAACTGACCAAATTTTATCTTATTTTCTTGTTGTCCAGGCAGGCATCGTACGTGTAGTTGATGTGTCACTGAGTCAAGGAGGGTCCATCAACTGTATTCGACACGCGTCAGTATGTAACATCAAATGTATTGGGGGGCCTCTCGGGCCAAAGCCCAAAAGTTGAGAAAAGCGTGGTGATCTTTTTGAATAAACTATGAAATTGCAGTTTTTTCTTGCAGGCCGCAAATTTGGTTAAAGCAGAGGAGGCACGAACGATCATCTTACATACATAATGAGCTAGAATTTTGTTCAGATTTTTCGTACTTTTTTTTCCTTAATCCAATAATGTTTGGATATTCACAATTTCAGAGTTTACGATTACGTATTTATAAAATTTAAACAATTAAACGACATGTTTTCGACCTAATTATAATGTTAATATTGAACTATAAATCTCATGCACCTTAATAACGTGTGTGAGAAAAACTCTATACTTTTTCTAGTTTTGGCAACAACAAAAAACTAATAAATATTTTATTTTATGTATATATATCCATTTTACCAACTCTAGTTGAAGTTTAATTGGAGTCAATCTTATCCAGTTGTTGGTTCGTTCGATTATCTTATACTCATCACGAGCATGATGCATGGTCCATGCCCAGCGCGAAGTCCCATTTATACAATAAGTAATGATGTCCTGCGACGCACCTGTATGCTCACTCATATAAGTGCAGAGTTTTATATATACTCTTTGGTGGTTTTTTAAAACTCTTTTAATCTTTTAACTCTATGCAAAACTTTACAATCTTTCAAAGTCAACAATTAAACGTTTCTATAATGATTACGTGTATCTATATATATAAAGTAAAAGGTAGAGAATGATGAAATATTCAAAATATCAAAAAATGACATTGGTTAATGCAAACATTAAGGATTGAAATTATTAATTAAATAAGAATAATATGGTAAATTCACACTTTTTCATATTTAAAAAATTAAAATTAAAAGAAAAATCAGATAATAGATCATATTTTTATGGAAAACAACTACTCATTATCTTTTTTTAATTCTAAAATAAATTTAACTTAAATAAAATAAAATAAAATCTTCAAAGCGCGGAAGCGCGTGCAGAAAAGTTAGTAATTATTATGTGACTGACAGACACACCGTGTGCATTTCATATTTACATATTGTATAATAATTATGTACTTGACAAAAACACCATGTCTATTTCATGTATGATCTCATTGAGCTGACCAATCAAAAATAGATTAAAACTTTTCTTAATATTTTAAATAGGATAAATTTCACTTTAGTACCTGAGAATTTCCCAAAAGACTTTACTATCCCGAAAATTTGACACAAAATTACTTAGAAAATTGAAGAGATATGAAATGCCCTTGGCCGCTCATCAAAAGAGTACGAAAAAAAAGAGTATGAAAAACAAGTGGACAGGATGTGCACAATAGCCAATCTTAGCATGGGTACTCTCGCACCCAATTACTCAGAACAGGTGCCCTTCCTTACCAGGACAACTGTGCTCAACGAATCACCTGGCGCATTATAGCATCCGCCACCACCAGCCTTTTAGATTGAACGATCCGTTTGCGACTTCGCATGAAATAAAAGCTTTTTTTTGTTTTGCCATTTTCGGAAAGGAAAAAAAAAATACGGTGGGCCAGCCCGTATTGCAGTGCCTTCTGATTCTCTTTGACCTTTTTTTTTATAAAAAAATTTAATTTTGTGTAGCCAGTTCTCTATTCTATATATATATATATATATATATATATATATATATATATATATATACCGTTGGGGCGAAAAGTTAAGGAAGCTCGACGGCGGAGTTTACAGAGAGATAAAAACGGTAAGTTTCGGCAGGCACTGTTTGGTTGCTGAGAAAATTGAAGAACTCAAACGAAAAGAAAATTCCGAGTGTTTAACTTTCATTTTGCCATTTCTTTTTCTTTTTATGTTGTTAGAAACTAAACTTCTGTGCTGTTTAAAATAGTCTCTCTCTTATTATAGAAAATAGTATTTTTTTCTTCTCTGCCTCAACGGTCAATGCTTAACGCTTCCGTGTATGTTTGTGTGATTTTTTTCATATATAACATATGGGTTTGTGTTTCTGTATGTTTGTGTGATTTTTTCTTATATAACATATGGTTTGTGTGATTTGTAATGCTTTGATCAATGCTTAATGGTAGTTCAGCTGCACTGTAAAAGAAGCTCCGTTCTCATTATAACTTGATGCTGTGCCATTTAAATGCTCTTTTTATGACTAATTTTTTAGCGTTATACGAAGACATATCAGCTAGTTCTTGGATTATTTGTGCGCTATGCTACTTGTAGAGCCTCTGTTATGTTGATCATTGATTAAATGGCCATGCTTGATTGTAAATAAAACTTATTTTCAGTCTCCAATTAATTTTTTTAATTAAGAAATGAAATAAACTGCTTAGTTGGTAGTGTGCAGACTGTTTTTTCTTAACTGGATTTTGTTTATTGACTAACCTACTGTTATATCTTCACAGGGTTTGAGTATTGATAGATAACCTTGGCTTTGTTACTTGCAATTGAATGATCTATAAGAGACCAAGAGAGTAAGTTGTGGGGTCACAGTTGCTAGATTTTATTTATTGCATTGAAGTAGTCTTCGAAGTGATATGCGTTCTGTAACTCACTTACTATTTCAAACTAATTTTGGTTCAGTTTCTGAGGACCATCACTGTTTCATTCTGGCATGGGATTGGAGGAAAGGGCCGACACACTTAACAAGCAAGGCAAATTTAATCAGACATCGACTATTTGCAAGCATGCTTTTTCTGACCTAACACATATTTCTCCATTGGTATTCATATACCTCTTGAAAGCGTGCTATTTCAATGGTAAGGGCAGTTTGCTATCGATCACTAATTTCACTGTCTTTAAGCATGATTCTGTTGTGATGAGAAACTTGATTCTAGCTTGTTTGCTATTGATAGTTTCACTTTCTGTAAGCATGATTCTGTTGAGATGGGAAACTTGATTCTAGGTTGTTGTGCTTTTCATCACATGATGGTCATTTACTCAATCACTAATTGTTGCCTAATGTCACCTTCCTGTAGTGTATTAAACCATCAGTTAAAAACCATGCTGCCTCTGTTTTTAATAGTTATTTTTTTTAATGGACATTTGTTCAGTCATCTGATTGCTCAACAAAACTTCTGCCCCAAGGTGTTCTAGGCATACAGAGGCAAGATGCATATGGAAGTCTTAGTATTAGTAGTAGAACCAAATGTTCATTCTTACAGTCTACTCTGTCTGCCCTCAAAATAAATTGAACATCCCTTGGCCCCCATGAGTGATGAAACATTTATATCTTCAGGTTAGATCACCTTTAGATATTTAGGATGATTTTTTAAACTATTATGCTGCCCAATCCTGCAGAAGTTCCTTGGTACTCCTAATTTGTTTAAAATATCTTATTTACTCAGCTTACTTCTTTTCTGCCTGTTTGTTTCCAATTGAAACGTGTATTAGGCACATATAAGGCAACTAAGAAGTTCCGAGTGCTTCAAGAACAGGTTCATCTAGTACTGCGCAATGATCCCCAACCTGGACCAGCTACTTTTGTTATTCAGTGCCTCTATGTCTTGCCTATATTTGATTTATACTCTGAAGGGTTCAGTCATTTGATTATATCTGCTCTTCGCCGTTTCCTGAAAATGGAAACTTCCACATGGGACTCTTTAGAAGCAAAAGACCTGGCTTCCCAACTATTTATCGATGTTGTTGGGGGCTCTGTCAATCATGATGAGAGGATAGTTGAGAAGATTCTTGAAGCTTTTGATATTCATCTGCCAAACATTGATAAAGTAATGTGCCTGAGTGCAAAGAATGATTGCAGATTTGACACTGCAAAAAAGTTCGTTGAGCAATATATATTTGGACTGATAGAGTCTCAGTCATATATGACTGCAGTTACTCTTTTAGAGCACTTCTCTATCCGCCAATCTGGCCAATCTTTTCTCCTTAGTATGATAGAAAGCAAACAATTGAAAGCAGCAGATAAGTGGGCAACATTCATGGGAAAGCCAATGTTATGCGTTCTTGTCCAGGAGTACTTTGACAGGAACATGCTAAAAAATGCTTATGAGATTATACAGAAAAACAATCTCCAACATGAATTTCCCAATGTTTATCATAAGTACAAAGAAAGGTAATTTTAATTCATACTTCTGCCGAGTTACTGAAATAGTTTCTTTCTTCTATTATTTTCCTTCAATAAATTCTATATATTAGTCTTAAATACGTTTATCTCCTTTGTTTCTCCCTGAAATTAAACTAGTAAGGATTATTCATCAAATTTCAGCTCACTAAAGAAATTAGCAGAAAAAGGATGCTGGGATGTCGCAGAAGCAAGGACAAACAGTAATAGACAACTTCTTGAATATCTGGTATGTAGCTTTTGGCATAGATCACATTTCCTCAATCACTTATGTTTGTTATATGTGAATATCCTTTGGAGTTATGCAATGTATGTACGCATTTTTGTAACATATGCGTATGTGTGAATATATGCTTGGTTGCATTGATTTCATATTGAATGTTTTAGAAAACAAGAGATATATGATTTATAGTGATACATGACTTTATTATCTAAAGTAATTATACATATCTGGTATTGGAACCTAATTGCTTTTCTTTATTTTTTAAAGGTTTATTTAGCAATGGAGGCTGGTTACTCAGAAAAGGTTGATGAACTTTGCGATCGATACTCTCTTGAAGGTTTCTTGAATGCCAATGGTACAACAAATGTTAATCCTTTCTGTCATAGTACTTGCACTTAATTCTTATAAAATGATTTATCTTGAGTTAATCCAGTGAAGTCTAAGGTTTGTTTCTTAAATACGCCTGTATTTTTGTTGTTTCTTGCAATTGTGGACAATGTATGAAATAAAAATTCGAAGTTGTAAATTTTTGTATAATCTTTTATACAGTACCCGAGGCAAGTCTTCTCCATAGTCGTTTTTTGCATCTCAGTGAGCTGGTTGTAGAAGGCGTTTTTTGGGTTGATGAAGTCAATGCCTTGCACAATGCAACCTCTCATATTGAGGGATGCAAAGTTGTGGGTCTTGATTGTGAATGGAAACCGAACTATGTAAAAGGCAGCAAACCGAACAAGGTAATAAAAGCATATTGATTTTCGTTCTTCGTTAGACTTTAAGGGTTTTTTTTTTTTTTGGGTTCTCATATCTCCAAATACTTTGTTCGGTCCATAATAAAAATGATACTCTACTCAGATAACAATTTTCCTTTTGTGTCAACATGCTTTGTATATATTGTTGAAGTGTTTCTCTCAACGTTTCAGGTTTCTATCATGCAAATTGCTTCTGATAAAATGGTTTTCATATTTGACTTGATCAAGTTATTCAATGATATCCCTGACGTTCTGGATGATTCCTTAACTCGCATTTTGCAATCTCCTAGGATTCTAAAACTCGGTATGAGAATTGTAATGCATTTGGTGAAGTATTGTTTCTTTACAATGCACATACATGATACATTCATACATTCATGTGTAAGTTTGTGTGGGTGGGTTGTGTGTGTCCACATCCCACCAGCAAAACAAGGATGCACTTTTTTCCAGCCTCTTTTGTTTTAAAAATGAAATAAGCTGGAAATTTTTGCATAGAGAACTAACTTGCATGACTGTGAATTATGCTCCTTGTAGGCTATAATTTTCAATGTGATATGAAGCAGTTGGCTCATTCATATGAAGAGTTAGAGTGTTTCAAACACTATGAGATGCTACTGGACATCCAGAATGTATTCAAAGAACCTCGGGGTGGTCTGTCTGGGCTTGCAAAGGTAACAAAAGCATGAACACAGTACAATCTTTTCTATTCTTAGTACCCAATATTAACATAAGTTGTTGTGTGTACTCATGACTCTATCCATCTATCTATTTGCATAATAATACTCGTTAGTTATGCACAATTTATTTGTGTATCATCAGAAAATACTGGGAGTTGGTTTGAACAAGACAAGGAGGAATAGCAATTGGGAGCAACGGCCTTTGACGCAGAATCAGGTAGTTTCTTGCTTTTTTGTACATCAAGAGTTTACCATATGTGTACACTTGTATGACCTATAAATTGCTTTGGGAGCACAGTGAAGGAGATATTTGAAATCCTCCTCCCATTGTTGAGGGAAACTAGAAGTTAACTTTTCCTAAGATGTCTGACCTTAGAAAGCGTCATATAGTAATTTTGAGTCAGAAAACTACTCAATTAAGGTTGAAGTTTTAGGATCTGACAAGATGTAAAGTTTGATCAGTACACCCAATAGTTTAGTTCAAATAAACTAGTGCCATATTCTTGTGCAGCTGGAATACGCAGCTCTTGATGCCGCTGTTCTGATTCACATATTTCGCCATGTCCATGGTCATTCTCAGACTGCTGAAGGGGAGGGGCATAGAAAACTTGAGTGGAAATCCTGCATTGTAAGCGCAGATACGAGAACTTTTCCAATTGACTGTAGCTTGCGTGTTTAAAATGGTGTGGAAAATAATGCATGAATCTTTCTTCATTTAATCATTTCATATGTTGGGTTAATATACAGGTTTCCCACATGGACAACATCAAGAAGTCCAAGAAGGGCAGTAAAAAGTAGTCATCGGAAGCTGAAACTAAGGAGGATCAGCAATTTAGTTAGCTGTGTAGTAATTCTCCCCTCTCCACAGCATTAGCTTGATATTACGTGTAAATTTAACCATTAGGTCGAATGCGACCCTGTTTAACCATATAGATGATGGTCTATATATCATTTGCCTTATTCAAAATATAATCTCCCTTGCTGTTTAATATATAATGGAAGCCGTCTCAGGTTCGACTCGCTCTACCTAAAGCCCAAATTTGTTATTCGGCCCGATTTTATATATGTGAATTGGGTGTTGGATCATCTTCATCTTCTATACCAATTGTTCACACCCGCCTAACAACCCCAAAGAAAGCAACAAATTTTCAACAGATTGGAAATTTCAGATTTACTGTAACTAATGTGATGAAGGAAGTGGGGTGTGCACGATTTATCTCATTAATCCTTTAACAGTAATACCGGTGGACCATCTAAATATACTTTAGGTTGACATGGCATTGAAAACTGTGAACAACAACAAACCCTGGCCAACAATCCAACCCAAAATTCTTGGTCTCTCCTGCCTGTCTCCAACAGAACAAAGAACACCACCTAATCACTTCTCATTGTTCTCAACCACCCTTTGATATATTTAAAAGGTAAGAAAAAAAATCCTAATGAAGCACAAATTCAACCCCGCTCGGAATGAGCTCTATCCCTCTCCCTCTCTCTGGCAATAGGGTGACAATAAATCTCTACATAGACAGAGAGGGGGAGAGAGATTGATGGAGGAGACTCGCTACCGCTCCTATGCAGGAGCTGGCTGCCGGAACCTAGACATGGTGAACGTAAGGAGATTAAGCGAAAACCGGACAATGTATATGGGGAGGTCTCATTTGGATCCCTCATGGGCTCCCTATCCCATGAAAACAAGACAACGTGATATTCAATTACGCATTGGTGGGAAGAAACCCAAAGAGAGGTCCTCTAAGCCATCCAAATTATGGTGGAACGATCCAGAGTTTAAGAGAAGAGGCCGAGTGGCCAGATATAAGTTGTATGGCGCTGAGGGCAAGGTCAAGAGGTCTTTGAAGAAAGGTTACCGTTGGTTCAAGCGCAAATGTCTCGAGATTGTACTTCGTTGAAGCTCTGATCCATTAGAGACATGGAGGAGCTAAATGATCAAGTTGTTAATTCAATTTGTATACGTATAATTACGTACGGGTTTTCATGATTTCATGCATGCAAACTGGAAAAGCGATTGTTGGTTTCTATCTTCTAAATTTTTTTAGAGGTTTTTTTCTCGCTTGTGGGATTTGGAGGGCAAATGCTCCACTAATGTTATTACAGATTACAATTGCGTGAAATGATGTATGTTTGGATTGCAAGTAAATGAAATGTGTTCAATTTTAAAAAGAAAAATTAATTTTAGTATTTGATGGATTAAGAAAATCTTAACAAATTCAAACCCTTGAAATATAACTCTCAATTAATTTACATTGAATTTGGTTTTTTTTTTTTTGAACGAACAGTTTGTTTGATTGGGCCTAAGAATTTTTGGCAGGCTTCTTGTACTTTGAAAATGGCCCGGAAAAGGCCCATAACCATGAGCAAAGCGTTATCTGCAACGACATCGTCTCATTGGTTCTCGTCCCTTATTTAAACGATTGCCGGCTAAATTTTTAGGTTTCAAAGCAAATTTAACGCGGGAGATTAAGCTTTTAGTTCCAATCAACCAGACTGATCAGAAAAACGAACAAGAATGGAAGGTCACGATCTGGAAATGGAGAAAGCTCGATTGCTAAGCTTGGCTCTCAATTCTGGGTTCGATGAAGAATCGGCAAAGAAGTGTTTGGATCGTCTGGTCGATCTCTACGGTACCCATTTCAATTTTCACTCGCACCAATATTTTGTCAAATTCATCAGATAAACAAAAAGATAATATACAATATGGGTTCATAATTTGGTGGGTTTTGTTTTTGTCTAATTTTAGCTGAAATGAAATGGGTTTGTTGGGTTTTGTGCTATTTTTAATTCCAATATGTTTGAGAAGTTGAGTTGTGTGTGATTTGATAGAAATGTAGTTAGACTTGAGGTCAATATGCGTGAAGTGACTTTGTGGTAAAGTTTCAACAAACATTTTGCTTAGTTTCCTAGTATTTCTACTGTTGGTCACGAATTTGTGCAGGCATAAGTTAACTATGATTAGTTTTAGCACCAAAGTAATGATGGGGTCATCTTCTTCTTTGATCTTCTGTTTAGGTGACGATGGCCTAGATTTTATTACCGTGGAGTACTGCGGTGATGATTTTCTTGCAGCATTAGCTGAATCTATGCAGGACACTGAAGAATGGGATGATATACAGGCAATGGAAACTGAAGCTTGTGGAGTTTTGAATAACATGTTTGACAAAGACATCCTCAACGGTAACGAACCAGATGATGATAGAGGCAAAATCAACATGGTAGAAGATTCACCGGAACGTCAAAAGTACCCAAATTTCTTGCTGTTGGATTCTAGTGATAGTGAAGAAGTAGATTTAACAACTCCAATGACAAAAGACGCTGGATCAAAGCCCTCTTCATTTCCTGTTTGGAGCAGTTCTGTCCCACCCCAGAATTCGGGTAAACGCTCTTCAAGATCAGTGGTAAGCAGAACTAGTTTTTTCACAGCTTTGCCTTTACTGTTTGTGGAATTCATAACCAGTTGTGCAACCGGCTGCAACTTTCTTTGAATTTCATGGCAATTTTCTTTGGTAACTACAATTTTCAAAATACTGAAGTTGTTTGTTTGTGTTGAAGGATTGTGAAAGCAGCATTACTCGAGATTCAGTTCCTTCAATTTCTAGTAAAAAGCAGTGCCCCCGTACATCAAAATATGAATCAAAGACTCTTACTTATGAAGAGTTACAGGCTCTGGATGATGCTGAGCTGGCCAATGTTGTAATATTTGGTAATAAGATATTTCGACCCTTGCAGCATCAGGCTTGTAAAGCAGCTATGGAAAAGCGAGATTGCTTTATCCTAATGCCTACTGGAGGGGGTAAAAGCTTATGTTACCAGGTAGTTTCTCGTATATAATATGGCTACAGCTGCATCGTTTTGCTTTGTTGATCTATTTGTAATATTGAAAATTGTTATGATACATGAAGTAATTATATATTATTTTGGTAGAAAATTTCAAATTTTGGATTTTGATTACTAGCTCAAAACAGACCAATAATTGTTTGAGTAGTTAAATACTAGAGTGATTTCTTCCAAGTTACTGACGGGATGTATATTATTCTGTGTTTTGCACAGCTTCCAGCAACCCTGAAACAGGGTGTGACAGTTGTTGTATCTCCACTGCTTTCCCTTATTCAGGATCAGATTATAACGCTGAACCTCAAGTTTGGTGTACCAGCAACTTTTTTGAATTCTCAACAAACCACTTCCCAAGCAGCAGCGGTCCTTCAAGAGCTAAGGCAAGGTTCTTTCTTTTCTTTTCTTTTCTTTTGGACTAAGGCAATTTGCCTGTTTTTTCTAGCATAAATTTTCTCCTTACCTTTTTATGTCTGAAAATTCCCTGATTTGCATGTATAACTGTTTTTTATTTATAAAAGTATATGCTTTTGATGCTGCTTTGTTTAAGAAAATATTTTTTATGCATCATAAGATTAACAAGTTACATATATATATATATATATATATATATATATATATATTTAAAGTACTTGATTACCTGATAATTCGTCTTTGATGGTTATGTTTTATTCTCTTGTTTCCAGGAAAGATAAACCATCATGCAAGCTTCTGTATGTGACTCCTGAGAGAATTGCTGGAAACCCTTCTTTTCTTGAGGTTCTGAAATGCCTGCATTCAAAGGTGAGGTTCTTAAGGTTACTGACCAGTTCATTGGTACCATCTTTACTTGCATCAGCTGTTACAAGATTTTATGTTCCAAACGTAATTAATGTTTTGGACTAAATCACAGGGACAGCTAGCAGGATTTGTTGTGGATGAAGCGCACTGTGTAAGGTATGTTCTTTGTTAGGTGACAATTATCTGCAGAAACTGAAAATTAGTTCTCAAAGGAGGAAAAGTGGTTTGATCATGTTACATAGCATCTGGTGTTAAGGTTACTTCATCATATGATATTTTGTTACATTGGTCATAACAATGTATAACAAGTTGCGCTACTCTTACTAAGCTATCTAATAAGATTATTCCAGTCATCATATCTTTTAATCTTGAATCCTGCTTCCCAGCCAATGGGGACATGATTTCCGTCCAGATTACAGGGGATTAGGATGTCTTAAGCAGATATTCCGTGATGTTCCAGTGATGGCATTGACTGCCACAGCAACCCATTCAGTTCGTGAGGTAGGATGATATACCAGAATGGATTTTTCTGCCCCTTGTAGGAAGTAAAAATGTTTCTATGGATGTGTTGCAGGACATATTAAAAGCTTTGAGAATCCCTCGTGCTCTTGTCCTTGAAAGAAGCTTTGACAGACCCAACTTGAAATATGAAGTCATCGGCAAGACTAAGGAATCACTGAAGCAGCTTGGGCAGCTATTGATGAGTCGTTTCCAGGACCAGAGCGGGATTATATACTGCCTTTCAAAAAGTGAATGTGTTGAGGTTTCTAATTTTTTGAATGAGAAATTTAAGATTAAGACAGCATATTACCATGCTGGGATAGCAGCTCGCCAAAGAGTTGCTGTCCAAAAGAAATGGTACACTGGAGAGGTTCAAATTGTATGTGCTACAATTGCTTTTGGGATGGGAATAGACAAGCCGGATGTTGTAAGTCCAAATAAACTTTTCATTTTCTTTCTGTCTCTTTTATGTAAATTTTAAAGTACTGCTGTTGTCATTTGCAATCCTGCACTTCATGAAAGAAAATGTTATCTCAGTGATTAATAGTCTACTTTTGATTTTTAAAAATATTTTATCTTAAATGACCCTCTTATTCCTTTTTTCCAACGTCTAGCGTTTCATCATCCACAATACTATATCCAAATCAATAGAAAGCTATTATCAAGAATCTGGAAGGGCTGGCAGAGATGATCTTCCTGCAGTATGCATCGTCCTATACCAGAAGAAGGATTTCAGTCGGGTTGTATGTTTGTTACGAAATGGTCAAGGATGTAAAAGTCAAAGTTTCAAGACAGCTATGGCTCAAGCACAGAAAATGCAAGAGTACTGTGAACTAAAGGTTAGCAACTCCAAACCATCATCAACTGGTTATTCTCACATTGACGAAATCTGGCCTTTTTATAGAACCATGTGTACTGATGAGAAATATCGTTGGTTTCTTTGCTTTGTTATTCTTCAGACTCAGTGTAGGAGGCAAATGTTACTCAAACACTTTGGAGAGTCCTTTGATGAAAATGCCTGCAAGTGCGGATCAAATCCTTGTGATAACTGTCTCAGAGCTTCTGAGCAAGGAAAGAAGAAAAGATAGCTACCTCAAGACTTCCTCCTGACCCTGAGGATATGCATGTTTATTTGTCCTGCTTTTGGTGCAAGTAAGGAGTTTATTTAGTTCTTGGTTTACAGGCTTGAATTGCTTGCCCAATTTTGATGTGAGGAAGGTAAATGAGTTACTTTTTGCAATGTATATGTGTATCAGTTGAGCCTCTACATATTGAACTTGGGAAAGTCAATTATTACACTGCCAACCAGTTGCCCTGTCACATCGACAGGTTTTGTGGTCAAACAGAAAATGCATTATGATTTTGATTAAATCTAAGATCTAACAACTAAGATCTACAAAACCATAAAGAATTATTTGGCAAATGGCACATGCAATCATATGATTAACATAATACTTACGTTCTGCATTAGTAAACCATCTAGATTATACTTGAGCATGACATGTTAACCACCATAAATAATGTATTTCTTGTGGGACTGTTTCTGTCTGTGATTCATTGGGGCTTAGCTCTAAAGTCCAATCTCTCTTAATCACTTGTTTTTTGACCCTCCTAGCAAACAAATAGTGATATCAATAATATTTAAGTATATGGAGATTCTCTAATAAGTATTTCACGTTAAGAATTGGTTACATACTTCTAATTTTGATCGTTGGATTGAATTTATTAAATGTGTTGATAGTTTTTTAAATACAATTTAATCGCCAAAATCTCCTTATATATGTGTGTATATTGACAGTGACACCACAAAATCTGAAAAGGACTGAAGAATTTTATTTACAAGAGGGGAAAAAGGAAGTGGAGCTTTTGCATGGAATCTTAACAAGAAGCAAAACAAGCTATGAAGTTGGCGACATTGCCTAGTTGGGGGCCACCATCCAAAAATGAACAGTAGCATGATGAAGGAGACAGAGAGAGAGAGAGAGAGAGCTACAAACAAAACCCATCTTCGTTGTTATTTTTTTCCTAAGTGGACTGTGGACCACTTGAATTTTATTGATGAGCAGTGTTCCACTCCATTGATCCATTGGTCTCTAGCTAGTAGCGACTATTTAGTGTCAAAATTGTAGACCACTTATATACATTCTTGAGTGCTTAGACTGTGAATTCTATTTTTCTTATTGAAGACAAATGAGCTTCTTTTTTTCTGAATTTAGATTGAAGTGGTAAAAAACATGAGACATTAAAATTTAAAAAATATGTAACAACAACACAAACACATTTCTATGAAAAATTGAAAATAAAAATGGGGAGGAAAAAAAGTCCATTTGATTTTGAACTATCAGCAATTCCCGAAAAGGACCGAAACTGATGACTAATTTCGAGCGAGGCCCATAGTTTTAAAGCCACGTGGCAGGGGTACATGATTTACACAAAAAAAGGGGAAGCACGACTCGTGGTGGTCCATTAAATAAATATAAATGAAAAGAGTAAGAATTTTCACAAGAACTCATCAGCCACTCAGCTCTCAGAGCGGTGTGTTTCTTCCGTCTTGCGATTCTTTGCTCACAATTAACGTTTCTTCTTCTTCTTTCAACTCACTCTCTCTCTCTTGCATTCTTCAGTCTTTAGTCTTTACCATACCCCCTTGACTCTCTCTCTCTCTCTCTCTCTCTCTCTCTCTCTCTCTCTCTCAGTGTGTGCAGTTTCCTTCTGATTTCGCTTAAAGCTTTTTTCTTTTTTTGCTGTAGTTTTACCCAAAGGATTTTGTTGCTCTACACTTTCAGATCTTTAATCTTTTCCTCCAATCCCGATTGGGTTTGTTATTCAGCACAATAAACCAAAAATAGAAAGAAAGAGTTGGCTTTTCGAAATGTGGGTGCTTGGGTAAGGAGAATGTGGTTAGATTGATTGAAGGTTACTTATTTGGATGAAGTTACTTGATTCTTGGTTACTGAGTTTGGAAGCATGGGTTTTGAGTGAATTTCTGTCTACAAAAGCAAAAGAAGAAAAGGAGTGAGCTTTTCGGAGTGCGGCAAATGGGGTTTTGCAGTTGAAGGATTTAAGGTGAGATTTTGATTGAAATGATTAGAGATTTGTGCTTGCTGTTCATTCTAAAGGGTGCCATTTGGATTAGACGAACTTGCACGCACAACTGTGGTTGCTGTTTTTTCTTATGTAGAATAGTGGTATAATCCGATCTGTTTTCTTGTTGCCTTGAAAAATGTGGTACATTCTAAGGAAATTTTCATTTGTCCTGCTTGTCTACTTCTTTCTGAAAAACTGGAGAATGCTCTCTCCTCTGGCTAAAGCTTTAGCTCTTTTTTTTTTAAGTTGTCAATGAACAATGTAGGTAATGTCTAGTCTGATTGCTAATATTTGAATTCCTTTGCGCATTTATGGATGGTTCAAGCATGACAAATTCTAGTACAAATTGGCACATGGGTTCTGTTTAATGATCTTTTTAATCGTAATCTCCAACTCCTATAGGTTTGCAGAAGACTAAAATGGAGGTTGATAAAAAACGTTCAAAAGGAGGATTTCTAAACTTGTTTGATTGGAATGGCAAATCTCGGAAGAAGCTTTTCTCGAGCAATTCCGAGTCATCTGGTAGATTCATCTTCTCTCGCTTTTTTTTTTTTTTTTTTGGGTATATATCTTGCATATTTATCTGTATGTGCTTCTTAGTTGAGCATTTAGTTTACTTTCACGCCATTTTGAATGTAAAGGATTAAAGCAAGGAAAAGAAAATGTGGAGAGTTTCTCGAAGTCGGGGCTCTATAGGGTATGAATCCTCTACCCTCTCATTTTGATCTTTCTCGTGTTTGTTTGTCATGTGATATAAGTATCAAGAATCTGGTTTTATATATATTTGCAGGTAGAGGGCGATGAGAGTGGAACAACTTCAAGTAATAAAGCAAGTAGTGATTGGCACTGTGCTTCATCAGTGACTAGTGATGAGGGATGTGGGAATAGAGCCCCTGGTGTAGTTGCTAGATTAATGGGTCTGGATTCATTGCCAACTTCAACTGTCCCTGAGCCATCTTCTAGCCTACTCTTTGACTCCCAGTCTCTCAGAGCACCTGATCATGACAGGAGCAATCGTAATTTGTGGCGCGATTTTTATGCCATGGAGTACATAAATGTGCCAAAGAAGCTGGATAGATTTTCTTGGAATCCTGTAGAATCTAGAGCACAGGGAGTGCAGAACCAGCCAATTGAGAGATTTCAAACTGAAGTGTTGCCTCCAAAATCAGCTAAGTCAATTCCAGTTACTCACCACAAGCTTTTGTCACCTATCAAGAGTCCTGGCTTCATCCCAACAAAAAATGCGGCTTATATAATGGAGGCAACCTCAAAGATCATTGAGGCAAGTCCTCGAGCATCTTCCAAGAGCAAAGGGTCATCTGTAGGGCCTTCTTCAATTCCCTTGAGAATTAGGGATTTGAAAGAGAAGATGGAAGCTGTGAAAAAAGCATCCAGACCTGAAAGACCCAAGGAAGCTGGTGACGTTAAGTATATGAAAGGACTGCCTGGTGACGGGATTCAAAATGGGTCAGATAATGTACACTTACCCAAGGCTTCTGTGAACTCAGAAAGACAAAGTTACAGGGATGGACGGAATAAGGGAAAATCCTTATCACTTGCGGTACAAGCAAAGGTCAATGTTCAAAGAAAGGATCGGTCGAGTTCTTGTAGTAATAGGAGTTTCATGAATCAGAAGGAACAGAATGAGATGAAACAAAATCAGTTTTCCAAGAGCAGGCCACCAAGTCCACAAAGAGCTGTGCATAAGAAAACTTCCCCTGACAGCACCAAAAGTGTGCTCAAGCAGAACAACCAGAAGCAGAATTGTGTATCTAATAAAGATAAAACGACTTCAAAAAATATCATTATTCCTAATCCACCTACTAGAAGAATGCGGTCAACTAATGGCTCTAGTAGGCCAGGTAAGACTGTAAGTAAGGTTCTTGTAAACTCTGAAACTGGATCTGGAAAGATGGGCTCAATGGGAAATTTTACTGGAAAGGAGTTTTCTTTATCCACAATGAAGAAAGTCTCTGGAAAGTTAAGGTCTGTTGGCCAGGATGTTCACTTAGAAGAAGCCGTTTCTGATAATGCATTTATCAGTGAAGATGAAAGTTCAGTAAAATGTAATGTTTCAATGGATGGGTGCACCAGTTTGGGCGCAGATAATAGGAAACAAGCCATGGATGTTGTTTCGTTTACATTCACGTCTCCCATGAAAAGATCCATCTCTGAATTGCAGTGCTCTGGTCAAGTCATGAGTAGAAACAACAGCTTTTATATTGATTCTTTTGGTAACAATGATCAGCAGTGCTACCCAGAGAATTTCACATTATCTTCACCTGGGTTCAACGTGATTGGTGGTGATGCTTTGAGTGTCCTTTTGGAACAAAAGCTTCAAGAGTTGTCATGTAAAGTCGAGTCGTCTCAGCATAACCCAACCAATGAAGAGACTACTGCAGCTGCTAGTTCTTCATCTGGCTTGCGAGATATGGCTTCTGGTGTGGCCAGTACCGCATCAAAAGGCAAGAAGTTTGAACTCAGTTTGCGCGGAGATGAATTTGACAGCATAAACCACTATGGTTGCTTGTTGTCAGTTGATGTGAACCAGCAGTGGAAGGTTTGTTTTACCCTTAATTTTCTTGACTCGTGGTTTTTCACCCTTGGTTTTTCATGATCGAGTGTATAGGCACTTAAGGTGTTTGATGGTTTTCCTCAGCCAGACACAAAATATAATACATTGACTAGTTGTACTAACAAAATGAAACAAGGACCAAATGCACATTCATATTAAAACTGTTTCTGCTAACAAATTCATCAGCAGATGAATGAATATTTGTGTTGTGGATAGGCCCTACAGGTAATGTAAATTAGTTAAGCCAGATATGAAATTTTCTGACTGGGTAAAATTGTAGAAACCAGACTTTATAGACAACTAAAACAATATGTCTGTTCTTAAAACTGTGCTTAACAAGTCAAGGTTCTGTAAAAATTCAAATGCCAATACAGCAGAGTGAGGATTTTAGAGACAATGTAGAGAAGTTAAGCAATCAGCAGTAGTCTCTATTTGATCCATTTCTGGACAAGATTCACATTTTATTGATATTTGAAATTTTCAATGCAATATTTCACTTTGGTTCCATTATTATTATCAATTTTGTATATGCCTTTCAGGAAAAGAAACGTGTTTTTATGATTCTGAGTTACATCATGAAGCTATTTAATCAGCATGCTTGTCAAATTCTCTTAAACAATTTCAGGGATCAGAAGGGATGGAAGGGTGTAGCAGTAGCAGCATAACCAGTGCAAATGGAAAAGAATTTGATTATCAGAATCTTAGTCCACTTTCAGCCCCCTCGTTTGAGAGTCGAAGCTGCACAGATAACGGAAATAGTGCCAATGGTACAATAACGGTCTTCTTTCCTGTTTATTCCTTTTCCAGTACATACGTTCATAACAATGTCAGTCCCAAAATATTTTGCAAGAACATAAACTTTACACAGATTGGGGATGTCTATGCTAGTTGAGATTTTGTAAATTAGCGAACAGCCTATAATGTTATCAGATAAGAAAAGCGTAGTGCGACCTCTTGTATGAGTCAAACCACCCCCTCCTCCTTTGACATCCTTTGTACCGAAAAGAGAAAAAAGAAACCTCTTTTATGAGTCAGGCATTATGTTATAATGAAACACATACATGCTCTTGTGAAAGAAAAATGACTGAACGTGTATACTCTACTCTCCATTTACAGGCATGGACAGTGAGAGATGTTCATTGGCTCAAGCTCAAGATCAAATGGATTTATTCTCTTCATATGAAACCCTACCAGCATATAGTGTTTCAGGGTTGTTTGACTCAGCCTCTTCTGCTTCCACAGGGGATGTGAGCGGAAATATGACTAGAATTTCGGGTTCCCATTATCTTAATCTAACAAACAATTGGGAACAGGAATATGTGAGATACATCCTTAGCAATGTAGATTTAGAGATGGAAGATTTTGCGCTGGGTGATGCTCAGACTGTCATTACCCCAAGTCTTTTTGATCATTTGGGGGATCAAGAAGAGTATCCGAAGCTCCAGCGGAAGATTGTATTTGACTGTGTAAATGAAAGCCTGCAGTTCAGATGCAAGCAATTTTTTGTCGGAAGCCACAAAGCATGGGATAAATGGGCAGCATTGTCTCAGAGGAATGGATGGTTAGCTGAGGAATTGTACAAAGATATTCTGGGTTGGAAAAATATGGCAGAATTGAATGTGGATGAGCTTGTGGACAAGGACATGAGCACCCAGCATGGGAGATGGCTTGACTTCGACATTGAAACATTTGAGGAGGGTCTAGAGATTGAGAAGGAGATGCTAAATTCTTTGGTTGATGAGTTGGTGTCTGATTTTTAGCACTTTTAGTCCCTCTTAAGTTGGCCCTTGTATTTATAATCCACTGCCATGTATTATATCCAGTTGAGTTCTTTATCCGGTGGAACTTGTATGCTTTTCCTTATCTAATTTACCTTCAACATTTTCATCTAGCTGAGAATTTTCTCAACATAGAATCTACTGCAAGACAACTTTTCACTTCTACTTTAATAGTGTGTTACTACAGTAATTCAGGCCACTGCAAACTGCAATATGTACGATTTAACTGCAATAAAAGCTCAACGTGTTTTCCAGGAAGAAAGCTGTGTAAAGTTATTGCACGAAGGATTTTAAGCTCAACCGCTCAGATACCAATCAAGTCTCTAAAGAAACAAGATTTTTGGCCTTGTGTGAAATTTGATTCAGGCCTTGTTAGGGAGAAAGACTTTCATGAAACGGGAATAACATTATTTTGCTATCTCCGACCAATAATACTATGATACTCATGATAACACATCACGTGGCATAGCAATATTGACTAAAAATAGCAAATGCAACTAAGCTTTTCTTCTTGTTAGTGCCTTTGTCCAATTGATGAACCACGTGATTAATGGAACCAGTCTGACATCTAGCCGGCCCAGTGCTGCTAAAAGTTGAAATTATAGTTACTATAAATTCCCCAACTGATATATTCAACCATACCTAAGAGTCTAGCCTCCTAAAACAATTTGACTTATAGACCAAATGAGGACTTAAATTATTGTGATGTAAAAGCAGTCCAAGACCTAGAGTAGTAGGGAACAAATGGGGCAAAATGAATAAAATTCTTCCATTTCTTACGTAACCACAAACAGAAGAAGCAGAGCTATGTAAAGTAGACCAGTAAAAAGAGTTTCAAGTTTCCACCATTGAAAACGAACCGTTCTGCTCTTCACGAGCATTTCTTCCCTCCCTTGAGGGGGACAAGGTTCTCTGTATAATGAGTGCATTTTTCCAAAAAAAAAAAAAAAAAAAACTTCATCATCTTGAAGACTTTCTCTCTCTACTTCATCACTTCCAAGAGCTGAGCACCTCTTCATTCATACCATAGGATGTTTAAGCTAGACACTAAGCTAAACTTTAAAGTGTATGTAGCCCCACATATTAAACTAAATTTATATTCTATCCCTCTTTGACATTCTATTTCCTTCATTTGGAAGTTGAATATAAATGAACTATTAAGATTATTTTTGCTAGTTATTGTTTATATTCATACGTAAATGAGAGATTATGTGTAAGAGGCTTGTATTTCAAGTGGTTAAGAGCATTATTTTTGCATCCGAGGTCCTGTGATTGATATTGGGCTTGCATAAAAAAGGAGAAATTATGTCCTATATTAACAAACCAAGTACCAAATGTGAGATGGCAACCATGACCATATTAACATGTTGCATTTTCCTGCTTGCTTCTTAGCAGCTCAGTATTTACAGTCGAGATCCATGTAGAAAAGTTCTTACTGAGTTTAGAATTTTTACGAAATGAGAGTGATTCATAAAAGTATCACAAAAATACAAACATCACAGTTTTCCTTATACAGACTCTCGATGGAAGCTGCCATTTTGGTAATCACGTGTCACCAAGTGGGCCTTTTGTGCGACTTTTGCTTCTGTACAAGTTTGGATTTTGGATCAGAACAAAAGAGCTTTGCTTCATTGAAGGACCGCCTAACTAACATAACACTACAGAGCCTATAAAAAACAACAGCCATTACTGTGGATTTTTTGGACAAGAAAATTCATAGAAGCCAAAAGATTGCATTTGTATATAAACTATAACCCCATATTATATGAAGCATAAGGTTCTTTCTTGGATGATGAATTCATGGGGGTTCAATTAATGTTCATTGACTAAGAAGCTTTGTGGATGGGGAAAGAAGAAAACAGATTTATGAACAGTGACCCAAGAAATATTCACATTTTTGCCCAAAAAAACAAAAAAACACATCATGTGCTGGTGTGGCAAAATGCACATGCTGATGCTCAATTGCCTGTCTATTTTAGATTGGTTCTCGTAGCATCTCAACCAGTCTAATCTAATCACACCCTTTTCAGCTTGGTGGTTAAAACTTCAGTGGGCAAGCAATGACTTCTGGTTCTTGACACTGGGTTCTAATGTGGGCTCACCACCAAAGCAATATTTCCCATACCAAATAAGTATGGCCACTAATGTCTCTCTCTCTCTCTCTCTCTCTCTCTCTCTCAAAACCAATATTCTGATTTCTTGGGTAGAGAGAAATCTGAAAAGAGACTCCATCCACAGGGTTTACAGATTACAAGATTAATTAGTATGTTATCTTTATTCTGATTCAACTGTAGTTTAGTTTAATTAGACAAATTGCTGTTATAATATAATTATTAATTATTAATTGGAGGGAAGGCAACAGATGCAGAGCCTCAGCCTTGGGACAGCTGCCCAAAAGTTAGGATCCTATGAAGAGAGAGAGAGAGAGCTAATGACATTGTGCATTCAATCACCATCCATGCCTTGCTTTTAGAATTTTCAGATTATATTATGTACTTGGGTCCAAATCTTTATATGTTTTCTGTATTCTCATTTATCAGAAAATAGAGATGCATTCAACTACATGCACAAAAGGAGATGAAGAACAATAATAATAATAGTAAAAAGAAGTTGAATGCTATGCAGCCGTCCGATGGAACAATAAAGAAGTCTCTGTGAGCATTGATCTCGATGACATTGGACGGCTGTGGCAGGCATGCATTGTGTTAAGACTGGAGAGAAAGAGCAACACTTTATGTGTAGGCAGAGAGGTGAGAGAGGAGGACAAGCAAACAATAAATATTTGAGGGCGATGTGCATCCCTCTTGGTCTTTGGCCTCAACAACACTTTTATTTAACTGTGTCCGAGTGAGATTCTTTTATTAATTGACACATACCAGATATTTGAATTTGGAAGGAACTTGGTGCTCAAGGCGGAGTGAGATTATTTTTTGCGCCAGTTGAACTAGGGAAATTCTATTTTACATTTTTTCAGATTATCTCTCAAATTTGTTGTGAGAGAAAACAATTTGGCGTTTGATAAACTTTTTGTTAAAAATATTGTTGGTATTGATTCTTGTATAATCATTAAATTCAACGCCTCTTCGAAACTGATTCCCACATAATCAGAAAATAAAAATACCTTATTAGCTGCTTTTCCTTATAGCTTTCTCTCACATCAATTTTTAACAATAATTGATTTTCTCATAATTTACCAAAAGGGCTGGACTTCTCAAATTTTTTTAAAAAATTACTTATCACTCCAAATAAGCAATGTCAAACGAGCACTTCTTAACGGTTAGATAGTCATTCTTTCAAAATTTTTTTCAAAAGGAAAAAAGAAGAGATGAGCTAGTTTGGAAGCATGGTACAAACCTAAAGTCAACAAGGGGTATGATAGAATTGTACTGAGGGGCAGTATTGATGATGTATTGGGTTAAAAAGGTATTTATACCTACGAACTTAATATGGATAACTTGTTAGATTTTGTGACGTAGACATCTAATTAGTACCAGATTTTATTAAATGAAAAAATAAAATGCAACGATATCTTTTTTTGGCAAAGTTCATAATAAGTTGTTAACAAGATGGTTTAATGGTCCACGTCAGTTCTAGTTTCAAACTGTCTTGGTGTCAAAAGATTGACCACTAATTAATCACAATCATCTATTTGTGTTTAACCAATTCATGAGGTTGATTAGTTTAGTTGGTTAAGTTAATTCAGCCCTAATTTTAAAAAAAATTTAATAAAATAAAGTAGACCTCTAGTACGGACGATGAGAAGACGACCATGGCATTAACGAAATAAAACGGAAGTCGAGGGACAAAATGTAATACCCACTCTCCATGCTATATTTTCTGACTCTCTGAGCTTCTTTCTGCTAAACGAGCACAGAAAATAATGGAGCTCAAAACTCCATCCAACAATGGCCAAAGCTCAAACCCTGCACCAAAACTCGAGCCCCCAAACCCTAGCTGTGGCGAAACCCACAAAACCGATGAATCCCATATCTTCTTTGAAGACATTGATAGCACTTGTTCCACTCCGTATGTTAGTGCACCTTCAAGCCCTGGCCGCAGTGGACCCGTGAGCGGGTTCTTCTACAGTGCTCCAGCTAGCCCAATGCACTTTGCTTTGACCTCAAAGTCAAGCTCTTTCGCTTCGCCTCAGGGGTCTTCTTCTTCGTTTGACAACACCTCTGTTTCTCTGGGTTTTGAGTTTGAGTTCTCTGCAAGGTTTGGCTCAAGTGGCTCTGGCCCAACAGGGCCTATGAGCTCAGCTGACGAGCTCTTCTTGAATGGGAAGATCAGACCCATGAAGCTCTCGACCCACCTGGAAAAGCCTCAAGCTTTAGCTCCATTGCTGGATCTTGAGTCTGAAAACGAGGAGCATGAAGCAGAGCTTGAGTTTGAGCCTGTGAGAGGCAGAGATCTGAGATTCCGGGACAAGTCTCTGCGTAGAAGAACAAGATCTATGTCCCCTCTAAGAAATGTCCCTTTTGAGTGGGCTCAAAGCGAGATTGAAACTGATGAAAAAGGTTGTTCCTTTGTTCAAGATCTGAAAGGGGGTGGCTTGAAAGAGAGCAAAAATGAAGGAGAAGAAGAAGAAGAGGAAGAAGTGGAGAGCACAACTACTACACCTTCAGTTTCAGCTTCAACTTCAAGATCATCATCAGCTGGTAGGAACTCAAAAAGATGGATTTTTCTGAAAGATTTTCTTCATAGAAGTAAAAGTGAAGGCAGAAGCAACCACAAGTTTTGGTCTTCAATATCATTCTCCACTGCAAAAGAAAAGAAGCCCATGAAACAGAGTGCTCAAACTCAGGGCTCTGTTTCAAAAGATCCCAAATTTAGCAACCCCTTGAATTTGAGCTCAGAGGCCCAAAAATCCAAGGGAAGTGGGTCAGGCGGTTCAGGGAAGAAGCCGGTGGCCGGAAAACCTACCAACGGCGTCGGGAAACGGCGGATGCCGCCGTCTCTCCATGAGCTGCATTACACTGCTAATAGGGCTCAGGCTGAGGAAATGAGGAAAAAGACTTACTTGCCCTACAGGCAAGGGTTGCTTGGTTGCTTGGGATTTAGTTCAAAGGGATATGGAGCTGCTATGAGCAATGGGTTTGCTAGAGCATTGAACCCAGTTTCTTCGAGGTAAGATGAATTAATGTCATATGATGTGGTTTCAGAAGGAAATGTATAGATTTTTTCGCAACTTTTTTGGTTATGTGATCATCTGTGTAATTATTGAGGGCTAGCTCTTTGGATCCATCTCTTTTCTTCTGAAAAAGAGAAGCTGCAGCCTCGTCTGTATTTTGATGGCTATGATGCAAATTATGGGATAAATTCTTTTATTCCCATCTAGATTGTGTAAGATGCTTGCCCCTGTAAATTATTCTCTGCTGTCACTGCCTAGTATGATGGAATCAATCAATTTATATATGATTATATTCTGTGTTTTTATTACTTCATTCTCATGGGGTTTTTCTTAAAACCTCCCAAGAGCCAATGTGAAGATCCTTAGGATAATGATATGGGGGAGTGATTTGGTTCTCAGTTATAACCTTAATTGCATCATTAAGAAACATAATCCCATTTGCAAAATTACTAAACATGATCATGGAGCAAAAGCATATGCAGATTTTGCATGAGAATGGTTGTTTGTGATGTTTGGAAGAAATTATGAGGTGACCCCATTTGCTTTTCGCAAATTGTTTGTTTTGGGACCCTAAGAATCTACTTGTCTGATATAATTACTTGGCCTTTATTATCCAAATATGTTTTACACCTATGAACTATGAGCTTGGTAGATCTTTAGATTGACTTGCTAAAGTGAAATTGAAATCTTAATTTACAAGGGACATGGTGCCTCCTAAGCATCGAACATAAAGAGTGAGTTTGGGATTATGAGACATTCCATTCTCCCATGAACTTTTCATGCATCTCTCTTTTCCATCATATTGTATCTTTTTTTGGATGCTTCTGCGGGAATTTAGGTCTACCATTTTCTATCAACATGTAATTCAATTTAAAAGAGCTTGCAGAATTGGAAAATAATTCAAGTTCTATAAGAAATCATAAGCTCTTTTTTTTTAATTTTTTTAATTTTATTTATTTATTTATTTATTTTTTATATTGGGGGAGTTGAAGGCGTTTCTGACCTTCAAACCATAGATTTTTATTTTTTTTATTTTTTTAGTTTTTTGAGGACTATAGATCACAGATCTGAGGCCCCAACAAGCATTATTCTGCTGGGGACATGTAATTTCTGAGCCTGGAGAAAGCAGGGCAAAAATCCCATCATGGTCCCCTAGCTCCATTATTGTTCATGGGTTTGTTTATCCAGATATTAAACTATCCCAACAATCAAATAAGATAGCGAAAAAGTAGAAAGACCAGAAAAAAGAAACTAAAACTTTTTCTCTCTCTTCTTGAGAGTTACTCTCTCCTAGTGAGAGTTCCTATACCCTTGGTGGTATTTCATTTCCTCATCCCTGTTTTCTCAAACGAATCTACATCCCATATTCCCATCTCTGTTTTCATCTTTTGTTCTCAATCCTTGTTACCATTTTTAGATCTATATCCCAGTTTGCCCATCGTCTACCTTTTTCACTTTTCCCGTCATACACTCTTGACCTTCTCTTTTTCTCTCTCAAAATCTCCAATCTTCAGATTTATCTATTATCCCACAATTTCTATCCTCTGTTTTTCCCATTCCAACTCCCTGTTTTTTACACCTTCTTCTCAGTCTTTATCCATGCCTCCTATCTCCTTCTAAATCTGCCAATTTTTACGTTTTGTTCAAAACTCATCCTACTCTTTTGGTTTTTTTACCAGTTTTGGGAGGATGGAGGTTGGTATGACTACCCCTGACCAACTTGCGGTTCAAATGGGGACATCTCTAGGTTTACAGGAACTCAGAACTGGAGTTACCCTGTTTGGTTCTTTGATTGCTGATAAACCTCCAAATATTGGGGTTGTGAAACGTATGCTTAGAAGTGCCTGGGCTGCCTTTGGAAATGTTCAAATCGTGGATGTCAAAGATTTAATTTTTTCTATAAAATTAGATAATGAAGAGGCTGCTAGGAAAATTGTAGACGGAGGTCCATGGACGATTATGGGGTTTGCGTTCTGTGTTCAGTATTGGCCGCTAACTCTTGCACTGGAAGAACTGAACCCCAGCCTAATCTCTTATTGGGTACAAGCCCATGGGGTTCCAAGGGGACAAATGAATGGGGAAACTGCGGGCCTGATTGGAGCACAATTTGAGAGGCTAATTGGGTTTGAAGACCCTGACCAACCTGGGGGGATGAGGGGGTATTTTCGTTCGAGGGTGGAATTGAATGCCTTAAATCCATTACCTTTGGGGATCTGGCTCTTACGCCCTGATCAAACTCAGTCTTGGGTGGAATTTCTCTATGAAAGATTGGCTAACTTCTGTTTCCAGTGTGGTCGTCTTGGTCATGGACTTGATCATTGCAAATTTGAAAGCGTTGTTGATGATGAAGATGGGTTGCGCCACTATGGATCCTGGATGAAAGCTAGGATATCTCGAGACCTGGATGTTTCTCCTCCTATCCAGTTGCCAGTTGAGTCACGGCGTCGAGCGGTGGCTACTAGGAGGACAGTCGATGCTCCTATTGCGAGTGGTGTTCACGTTCCCCCTGAGCGTGTTAATCGATGTGAACATGGCGTGCTTCATATTGAGACTCCCGATATTATCCCAGCTTTCCCGCCATCAGATGTCAGAAGAGGAACCAGTGCACGCAGTTTGTCTATTGTGCCTAACGGTGAGGGCCCAGTAGCTAGACTTGGGTCCAATGGGGGTGCTTCGGGCAGCAGACCTATTTTCTCAGCTGATGCAGGTGTTAGACAATGGATTGATCAGGGATTGTTTATTCCTGAACCCCATGATAGTGTTTTTGTTGGGCCTAAATGTTGGAATTTACCCTTGGGCTCAATGGCTGGGTTCCAAGCCCACACCCTTTGCAATTCTGAGGTATTTAGGAGTGCACCTTGTTGTTTTGTTAGTACTCCTAAAATCCAGACAGCCCGCATGCTTGGAGAAATCCAACTTTCTGAACCTCTTCCTATTCATCATACACCTGTAGTATCTGAACCTGGTTCCCCTCTTCCCATATTTCAATCTAAAAGGCCTCTTTATATATGTTCCCCTCCAGTAGAACCTATCAGGAAAAAACCAAAAATTGCAACTCAGCCTTTCCAATTAGCCATGTCTACTGGAGGTCACAATCTTTCACCAAAAATTAGAAGGGGTAGGCGGGGTAGGAGCAGAAGTGTTAGAAACAGATTTCTTCAATCAATGGACCTCTGTGATGATATGTTCAGTGAGGTCAGGGTTCCTTCGGTTGATCGTGATGATTTATCTTTAGATAATATTGATGTTGAGCTAATTCCTTCTTTGGAGAGTGGTGGCTTCTCGGGCGGTGGCGGCTGGCCTTCAACAGCCACATCATCGCCATGAGTTATTTGATTTGGAATTGTCAAGGGCTAGGCTCTCCCTTGACAATTCGGTCACTAAAGGAGTTAATTAGGAGGCATCGACCTTCTGTTGTTTTTCTGATGGAATCCAAGTCTGGTGGTCCTAGAATGGTGAAGCTACATTTGGAGTGTGGCTATATGTTTGGATTCACTGTGGATGCGGAAGGTCTTTCTGGGGGCTTGGGTCTCTGGTGGAATTTCAATGTTAAAGTTGAGATTCTCTCTGCAACTAAAAATATGATTGATACTATTGTCACTAATGCCTCTGACTCTTCATTGGCTCGTGTTTCTTGGGTTTATGGTCCTCCGCACTATAGGGATAAAGCCAGATTTTGGGATTCATTGGATCGGTTTTCCTGGAATAATAATACTCCCTGGTTGTGTACTGGAGATTTTAACGAATTGTTATGGCAACATGAAAAGTCTGGTGGAAATCCTATTCTGCACTCTACCCCCCGCTGTCTTCAGAGATTTATGGACTCCAATTCCTTGTTGGATCTTGGGTATATTGGGCAGCGGTTTACTTGGCAAAATAATCATGTGGATGGCTCTTTTATTCAAGAAAGGATTGATAGAGGGCTAGTAAATGAGGAATGGTTAATTGCTTGGCCTGAGTCTCAGGTGTATCACTGTCCTATGATGGGGTCAGACCATTGTCCTATTTTAGTTGAAACTTCTTCTCGCATTATTGCTGGGCCTAAACCATTCCGGTTTGAGGCTGTTTGGGCAGAGGATCCTGAGTGTGAGAGTATGGTGCAGCAGGGCTGGGATTTAGCTAGTAATGGGGATAACTTGTCTAGATGGGTTTTGAGCCTCAAGTCTTGTGAATTGAAGCTTCGAAAATGGAGCAAACTGAAGTTCAAGGATCGCAGGTTTCAAATTGATTTTCTTTATGGGGAGTTGAAAGGGTTACAAAATTTTATGGAGGATGCTGATGTAAGGGTGCATGCAGATACTATTATTTCTTCTATTGATTCCTTGTGGGAGTTGGAAGAGATTTTCTGGCACCAACGGTCTCGTGTAAAATGGCTCACTTCTGGTGATTCTAATTCAAGATTCTTTCATATCTCTACTCTTCAAAGGAGGCAGTATAATCGAATTTTGAGACTCAAGTCATTGTCGGGTAATTGGTTAGTAACTGAACCTTCCATTCATCTAGCTTTTGATGATTATTTTCGGAACTTATTTAAAACTGTTGGTCCCCGTGATTGGAGTAAAGTTCTCTTGTGTACTCCTTCTATTGTGTCTGCGGATATGAATGACTCCTTGACTCGTCCCCTGAGTTTGGATGAGGTACAAGCTGCTGCGGCTCAGTTAGGATCCCTTAAGGCACCGGGGCCTGATGGCTTCCCCGGCTTGTTTTACCAACGTTATTGGTCTACTGTGAGTTCTGTAGTGAATGATTCAACTTCTGATTTCTTCAATTTTGGACATCAAATCGTTAATTTGAATATGACGCATATTGTTCTGATCCCAAAGATCCTACATCCAGAAGAATTGGGGCAATTTAGGCCTATTAGTCTATGCAATAATAGTTATAAGCTTTTGGCAAAGATTTTAGCGAATCGATTGAAGGTTATCCTTCCAAATATCATTTCTTCACACCAGAATGCTTTCGTTCCCCACCGTCAGATCCAAGATAATGTTCTTCTGGCTCATGAGGCATTCCATCACTTGCGATTAAAAAAATCAATATGTAAGTTTGAGTTGGGCCTGAAACTGGATATGAATAAAGCATATGACCGTATTGAGTGGGATTTTTTGCAGGCTATGATGTACAAGATGGGATTTAATGACCAATGGGTTTCTCTGATTATGAGGTGTGTGAGCTCCGTTTCATTTGCTGTGATGTTAAATGGAAAAGTTGGGTCTCAGTTTTGCCCTTCTAGGGGTCTCCGTCAGGGTGACCCACTTTCTCCTTACCTGTTTCTGCTTGTTAGTGAGGCTTTATCTAATATGATCAGTTACAACAGCTCTTTGGGTCAGCTTCAAGGAATTTATCTGCATAATCGTTGTCCTATGTTGACCCACTTGTTCTTTGCTGATGATTCTATTTTCTTTCTAGCTGCTACAAATCATAATTGTGTTGTGATGGAGGAAATATTGTATGATTATTGTTTGGCTTCTGGACAATTAATCAATCTTGATAAATCTAATATTTTTTTCAGCCCTAATACCCCTTTATGGGTTAGAAAGGATTTATGTTGGATTTTTGGGATCAAAGAAGCAGACAATCCTGGGAATTATCTAGGTTTACCTACTATTTGGGGAAGGTCTAAGAAAGAGGCTCTTAATTATATTAAAGAGCGCATTTTGGGGAAAGTCCAAGGTTGGAAGCAAAAACATTTATCACAAGCTGGTAAGGAGACTTTGATAAAGGCTGTTCTGTTTGCTATCCCTTCTTACCCCATGTCGTGTTTCAAACTTCCAATTACTCTATGTCGCGAAATTGATTCACTTATTGCTAATTTCTGGTGGGGTAATAATTCAGTAGGGGGGAATAAAATTCATTGGAAGCGTTGGGAGCTGATGGGTTTATCTAAGGCAGCTGGAGGGATGGGGTTCAAAAACCTAGGTTATTTCAATGATGCTATGCTTGCTAGGCAAGCCTGGAGGATTATTTGCAACCCGGGTGCCTTATGGGTCCAAATTCTTAAAGGTTTATATTTTCCTGATTGCAGCTTTTTGGAGGCTCAAAAAGGAGGCCGTGCTTCGTGGGCTTGGTCAAGCATTCTAGTGAGACGGGATATCATTCTTTCTGGAGCTCATTGGCAGATTCTAAATGGATCTTCTACCTCAATTTGGGCTGATAAATGGATCCCAGGTATCCCAGGTGGTTATTTGCGACCTTGTCTCCCTGTTCCTGTGGATGCTCCTGTCAAGGTGTGTGAGTTAATTGATTGGAATCATGGAGTTTGGAATTTGTTACCCATTGCTCATCTTATCTCCCAACATGAGCTTAATGCTATTTCGGCTATTCCGATCGGGGGGTCTGTTTCTGGTGACCGGCTGGTTTGGCCATGGGTCAAGTCCGGTAACTTTACTGTGAAGTCGGGCTATAATTGGATTGTGAATCAAAACATCAGGTGTCCCTTGGCTCATGCTCAATCTTCACATACCATTTCTCTTGATACTTGGAAGATCATTTGGGAGTCCAAAACCCTTCCAAAAGTGAAACAGTTTCTTTGGCGAGCGGTCTCTAATATTCTCCCTTCCTTCTTAAATCTCTATAAGCGTAGGTTGTCCACTTCGCATTTATGTCCTATTTGTTTGGAGAGTCCTGAATCAATTGAACATATGCTGGTCCTTTGTCCTTGGACAGCTTGTGTTTGGTTTGGAAGTGCAATTGGCTATCGCGTGGATTTGCAAAATTTTACTTCTTTGGATAGATGGTTGGGCAGTCTCTTGAGAGGGGAGAGTATGTTTTCACCCAATTCTAGGTGGATTTTGTCGGTTGTTGCTTTCACTTGTTGGCATATTTGGAAGGCTCGATGTAAATTTGTTTACAATGATATCCCAATTGTGCCTGCGGCTACTAGATCTCATGCTTGTTTGGCTGTGTCGGAATTTTGGAATGTTACCAAGAAGCCAGTTCTTGGGTCTGTGGGTATGCCTATTCAGATTTCTTCTCCTCATCCTTCTCATTGGCTACCCCCCATTTCTTCTTATGTTAAGATTAATACTGATGGTTCTTGGAAGTCTGGTTCTGCTATGGCTGGAGTTGGAGTTATTATTCGGAAGATTGCTGGTTCTTGTATTGGGGGTCTTGCTGCTCAGGTGCGGGCCCAAT